>NW_027554062.1:0-85480 GCF_045843805.1 Urocitellus parryii
ATCTCAGCAAACATTTTTTCACCCAATCCTGATGATACTTGCAGGCAATGATCAGTACACCAATCCCTCTTGGCTCACCAAATTTCCTTCTTCTAGGTTAAACCGTTCCTTTGCAGTAACCGTTTTCATGTTTAGATATCACTCTGTTTTCTCCCATACGGATACATGTAGTTGGAACTCTAAATCAAACACAGTTTGTGCTAGCTCTTTCAAACTTGGTACAATAATGTAGTTCCAAGTTCTATCGCTATGGTTTGTGTCCTATTGAAGTAGCCCCAAGCAGAGACTGAGGAGAATCACTTTCATTGAAAGGGGTTGCCAAGCTTCCAAAAAACTACGAGTTTCCGGAAATCTCAGCAAACATTTTTTCACCCAGTCTTGATGATAGTTGCACGTAATGATCAGTACACCAATCCCACTTGGCTCACCCAATTTCGTTCTTCTAGGTTAACCCGTTCCTTTGCAGTAACCGTTTTAATGTTTATGTTTCACTCTGTTTTCTCCTATATGGATACATGTAGTTGGAACTCTAAATCAAACACGGTTTGTGCTAGCTCTTTGAAACTTGGCACAATAATGTAGTTCCAAGTTCTATCGCTATGGTTTGTGTCCTATTGAAGTAGCCCCAAGCAGAGACTGACGAGAATCACTTTCATTGAAAGGGGTTGATAAGCTTCCAAAAAATACGAATTTCCTGAAATCTCAGGAAACATTTTTTCACCCAATCTTGATGATACTTCCATTTAATGATCAGTACACCAATCCCACTTGGCTCACCCAATTTCGTTCTTCTAGGTTAAACCGTTCCTTTGCAGTAACCGTTTTCATGTTTAGATTTCACTCTGTTTTCTCCTATATGGATACATGTACTTGGAACACTAAATCAAACACGGTTTGTGCTAGCTCTTTGAAACTTGGCACAATAATGCAGTTCCAAGTTCTATCGCTATGGTTTGTGTCCTATTGAAGCATCCCCAAGCAGAGAATGACGAGAATCACTTTCATTGAAAGGGGTTGCCAAGCTTCCAAAAAACTACGAGTTACCGGAAATCTCAGCAAACATTTTTTCACCCAATCTTGATGATACTTGTAGGTAATGATCAGTACACCAATCCCACTTGCCTCACCAAATTTCGTTCTTCCAGGTTAAACCTTTCCTTTGCAGTAACCGTTTTCATGTTTAGGTTTCACTCTGTTTTCTCCTATATGAATACATATAGTTGGAACTCTAAATCAAACACGGTTTGTGCTAGCTCTTTGAAACTTGGCACAATAATCTAGTTCCAAGTTCTATCGCTATGGTTTTTGTCCTATTGAAGTAGCCCCAAGCAGAGACCGACGAGAATCACTTTCATTGCAATGGGTTGATAAGCTTCCTAAAAACTACGAGTTTCCGGAAATCTCAGCAAACATTTTTTCACCCAATCTTGATGATACTTGCCGGCAATGATCAGTACACCAATCCCTCTTGGCTCACCAAATTTCCTTCTTCTAGGTTAAAACGTTCCTTTGCAGTAACCGTTTTCATGTTTAGATATCACTCTGTTTTCTCCTATATGGATACATGTAGTTGGAACACTAAATCAAACACGGTTTGTGGTAGCTCTTGGAAACTTGGCACAATAATGTAGTTCCAACTTCTATCACTATGGTTTGTGTCCCTATTGAAGTAGCCCCAAGCAGAGAGTGACGAGAATCACTTTCATGGAACGGGGTTGCCAAGCTTCCAAAAAACTACGAGTTTCCAGAAATCTCAGCAAACATTTTTTCACCCAATCTTGATGATACTTGCAGGTAATGATCAGTACACCAATCCCACTTGGCTCACCTAATTTCGTTCTTCTAGGTTAAACCATTCCTTTGCAGTAATCGTTTTCATGTTTAGGTTTCACTCTGTTTTCCCCTATATGGGTACATGTATTTGGAACTCTAAATCAAACACGGTTTGTGCTAGCCCTTCGAAACATGGCGCAATAATGTAGTTCCAAGTTCTATCGCTATGGTTTGTGTCCTATTGAAGTAGCCCCAAGCAGAGACTGACGAGAATCACTTTCATTGAAAGGGTTTGCCAAGGTTCCAAAAAACTACGAGTTTCCTGAAATCTCAGCAAACATTTTTTCATCCAATCTTGATGATACTTCCATTTAATGAACAGTACACCAATCCCACTAGGCTCATCCAATTTCGTTCTTCTAGGTTATACCGTTCCTTTGCAGTATCCGTTTTCATGTTTAGGTTTCACTCTATTTCTCCTATATGGATACATGTAGTTGGAACTCCAAATGAAACATGGTTTGTGCTACCTCTTTGAAACTTGGCACAATAATGTAGTTCCAAGTTCTATCGCTATGGTTTGTGTCCTATTGAAGTAGCCCCAAGCAGAGACTGACGAGAATCACTTTCATTGAAAAGGGTTGCCTATCTTCCAAAAAACTACGATTTCCGGAAATCTCAGCAAATATTTTTTCACCCAATCTTGATGATACTTGCAGGTAATGATGAGTACACCAATCCCAATTGGCTCACCAAATTTTGTTCCTCTATATTAAACCATTCCTTTGCAATAGCCGTTTTCATATTTAGGTTTCACTCTGTTTTCTCCTATATGGATACTTGTAGTTGGAACTCTAAATCAAACACGGTTTGTGCTAGATCTTTGAAACTTGGCACAATAATGTAGTTCCAAGTTCTATCGCTATGGTTTGTGTCCTATTGAGGTAGCCCCAAGCAGAGACTGTAGAGAATCACTTACATTGAAAGGGGTTGCCAAGCTTCCAAAAAACTACGAGTTTCCGGAAATCTCAGCAAATATTTTTTCACCCAATCTTGACGATATTTCCATTTAATGATCAGTAAACCAATTCCACTTGGCTCACCAAATTTCATTCTTCTAGGTTAAACCGTTCCTTTGCAGTAATCGTTTTCATGTTTAGGTTTCACTCTGTTTTCTCCTATATGGATACATATAGTTGGAACTCTAAATCAAACACGGTTTGTGCTAGCTCTTTGAAACTTGGCACAATAATGTAGATCCAAGTTCTATCGCTATGGTTTGTGTCTTATTGAAGTAGCCCCAAGCCGAGACTGACGAGAATCACTATCATTGAATTGGGTTGCCTAGCTTCAAAAAACTACGAGTTTCCGGAAATCTCAGCAAACATTTTTTCACCCAATCTTGATGATACTTGCAGGTAATGATCAGTACACGAATCCCACTTGGATCACAAAATTTCCTTCTTCTAGCTTAAACCGTTCCTTTGCAGTAACCGTTTTCATGTTTAGGTTTCACTCTGTTTTCTCTTATATGGATACATGTAGTTGGAACTCTAAATCAAACCCGGTTTGTGCTAGCTCTTTGAAACTTGGCACAATAATGTAGTTCCAAGTTCTATCGCTATGGTTTGTGTCCTATTGAATTAGCCCCAAGCAGAGACTGACGAGAATCACTTTCATTGAAAGCGGTTGCCAAGCTTCCAAAAACTACAAGTTCCTGAAATCTCAGCAAACATTTTTCACCCAATCTTGATGATACTTGCAGGTAATGATCAGTACACCAATCCCACTTGGCTCACCAAATTTCGTTATTCTAGGTTAAACCGTTCCTTTGCAGGAACCGTTTTCATGTTTAGGTTTCACTCTGTTTTCTCCTATATGGATACATGTCGTTGGAACTCTAAATCAAACACGGTTTGTGCTAGCTCTTTAAAACATGGCACAATAATGTAGTTCCAAGTTGTATCGCTATGGTTTGTGTCCCATTGAAGTATCTCCAAGCAGAGACTGACGAGAATCATTTTCATTGAAAGGGGTTGCCAAGCTTCCAAAAAACTACGAGATTCCGGGAAATCTCAGCAAACATTTTTTCACCCAATCTTGATGATACTTCCATTTAATGATCAGTACACCAATCCCACTTGGCTCACCAAATTGCGTTCTTCTAGGTTAAACCGTTTCCTTTGCAGGAACCGTTTTCATGTTTAGGTTTCACTCTGTTTTCTCCTATATGGATACATGTATTTGGAACTCTAAATCAAACACGGTTTGTGCTAGCTCTTTGAAACTTGGCACAATAATGTAGTTCCAAGTTCTATCGCTATGGTTTGTGTCCTATTGAAGTAGCCCCAAGCAGAGACTGACGAGAATCACTTACATTTAAAGGGGTTGCCAAGCTTCCAAAAAACTACGAGTTTCCGGAAATCTCAGCAAACATTTTTTCACCCAATCTTGATGATACTTGCAGGTAATGATCAGGACACCAATCCCACTTGGCTCACCAAATTGCGTTCTTCTAGGTTAAACCGTTCTTTGCAGTAACCGTTTTCATGTTTAGGTGTCACTCTGTTTTCTCCTTTATGGATACATGTAGTTGGAACTCTAAATCAAACACGGTTTGTGCTAGCTCTTTGAAACTTGGCAAAAGAATGTAGTTCCAAGTTCTATCACTCTGGTTTGTGTCCTATTGAAGTAGCCCCAAGCAGAGAGTGACGAGAATCACTTTCATTGAAAGGGGTTGCCAAGCTTCCAAAAAATTATGAGTTTCCGGAAATCTCAGCAAACATTTTTTCACCCAATCTTGATGATACTTCCATTTAATGATCAGTACACCAATCCCACTTGGCTCACCAAATTTCGTTATTCTAGGTTAAACCGTTCCTTTGCAGGAACCGTTTTCTTGTTTAGGTTTCACTCTGTTTTCTCCTATATGAATACATATAGTTGGAACTCTAAATCAAACACAGTGTGTGCTATCTCTTTCAAACTTGGAACAATAATGTAGTTCCAAGTTCTATCGCTATGGTTTGTGTCCTATTGAAGTAGCCCCAAGCAGAGACTGACGAGAATCACTTTCATTGAAAGGGGTTGCCAAGCTTATAAAAAAATACGAGTTTCCGGAAATCTCAGCAAACATTTTTTCACCCAATCTTGATGATACTTCCATTTAATGATCAGTACACCAATCCCACTTGGCTCACCAAATTTCGTTATTCTAGGTTAAACCGTTCCTTTGCAGGAACCGTTTTCTTGTTTAGGATTGACTCTGTTTTCTCCTATATGAATACATGTAGTTGGAACTCTAAATCAAACACGGTTTGTGCTAGCTCTTTGAAACTTGGCACAATAATGTAGTTCCAAGTTCTATCGCTATGGTTTGTGTCCTATTGAAGTATCCCCAAGCAGAGACTGACGAGAATCACTTTCATTTAAATGGGTTGCCAAGCTTACAAAAAACTATGAGTTTCCGGAAATCTCAGCAAACATTTTTTCACCCAATCTTGATGATACTTGCAGGTAATGATCAGGACACCAATCCCACTTGGCTCACCAAATTGCGTTCTTCTAGGTTAAACCGTTCCTTTGCAGTAACCGTTTTCATGTTTAGGTGTCACTCTGTTTTCTCCTTTATGGATACATGTAGTTGGAACTCTAAATCAAACACGGTTTGTGCTAGCTCTTTGAAATTGGCAAAAGAATGTAGTTCCAAGTTCTATCACTATGGTTTGTGTCCTATTGAAGTAGCCCCAAGCAGAGAGTGACGAGAATCACTTTCATTGAAAGGGGTTGCCAAGCTTCCAAAAAATTATGAGTTTCCGGAAATCTCAGCAAACATTTTTTCACCCAATCTTGATGATACTTCCATTTAATGATCAGTACACCAATCCCACTTGGCTCACCAAATTTCGTTATTCTAGGTTAAACCGTTCCTTTGCAGGAACCGTTTTCTTGTTTAGGTTTCACTCTGTTTTCTCCTATATGAATACATATAGTTGGAACTCTAAATCAAACACGGTTTGTGCTATCTCTTTGAAACTTGGAACAATAATGTAGTTCCAAGTTCTATCGCTATGGTTTGTGTCCTATTGAAGTAGCCCCAAGCAGAGACTGACGAGAATCACTTTCATTGAAAGGGGTTGCCAAGCTTCCAAAAAACTACGAGTGTTATGAAATCTCAGCAAACATTTTTTCACCCAATCTTGATGATACTTCCATTTAATGATCAGTACACCAATCCCACTTGGCTCACCCAATTTCGTTCTTGTAGGTTAAACCGTTCCTTTGCAGTAACCGTTTTCATGTTTAGGTTTCACTCTGTTTTCTCCTATATGGATACATGTAGTTGGAACTCTAAATCAAACACGGTTTGTGCTAGCTCTTTGAAACTTGGTACAATAATGTAGTTCCAAGTTCTATCGCTATGGTTTGTGTCCTATTGAAGTAGCCCCAAGCAGAGACTGACGAGAATCACTTTCATGGAAAGGGGTTGCCAAGCTTCCAAAAAAATACAAGTTTTCTGAAATCTCTGCAAAGATTTTTCACCCAATCTTGATGATACTGGCAGGTAATGATCAGTACACCAATCCCACTTGGCTCACCGAATTTCGTTCTTCTAGGTTAAACCTTTCCTTTGCACTAAGCGTTTTCATGTTTAGATTTCACTCTGTTTTCTCCTATATGGATACATGTATTTGGAACTCTAAATCAAACACGGTTTGTGCTAGCTCTTTGAAACTTGGCACAATAATGTAGTTCCAAGTTCTATCGCTATGGTTTGTGTCCTATTGAAGCATCCCCAAGCAGAGAATGACGAGAATCACTTTCATTGAAAGGGGTTGCCAAGCTTCCAAACACCTACGAGTTTCCGGAAATCTCAGCAAACATTTTTTTCACCCAATCTTGATGATACTTGCAGGTAATGATCAGTACACCAATCCCACTTGCCTCACCAAATTTCGTTCTTCCAGGTTAAACCTTTCCTTTGCAGTAACCGTTTTCATGTTTAGGTTTCACTCTGTTTTCTCCTATATGGATACATGTAGTTGGAAATCTAAATCAAACACGGTTTGTGCTAGCTCTTAGAAACTTGGCACAATAATGTAGTTCCAAGTTCTATCGCTATGGTTTGTGTCCTATTGAAGTAGTCCCAAACCAGAGACTGACGAGAATAACTTTCATTGAAAAGGGTTGCCAAGCTTCCAAAAAAAAAACAAGTTTCCTGAAATCTCAGCAAACTTTTTTTCACCCAATCTTGATGATACTGGCAGGTAATGATCAGTACACCAATCCCACTTGGCTCACCCAATTTCTTTCTTCTAGGTTAAACCGTTCCTTTGCAGTAACCGTTTTCATGTTTAGATTTCGCTCTGTTTTCTCATACATGGATACATGTAGTTGCAACTCTAAATCAAACACGGTTTGTGCTAGCTCTTTGAAACTTGGCACAATAATGCAGTTCCAATTTCTATAGCTATTGTTTGTGTCCTATTGAAGCATCCCCAAGCAGAAAATGACGAGAATCACTTTCATTGAAAGGGGTTGCCAAGCTTCCAAAAAACTACGAGTTTCCGGACTTCTCAGCAAACATTTTTTCACCCAATCTTGATGATACTTGCAGGTAACGATCAGTACACCAATCACACTTGGCTCACCAAATTTCATTCTTCTAGGTTAATCCTTCCTTTCAAGTAACCGTTTTCATGTTTAGGTTTTACTCTGTTTTCTCCTATATGGATACATGTAGTTGGAACTCTAAATCAAACACGGTTTGTGCTAGCTCTTTGAAACTTGGCACAATAATGTAATTCCAAGTTCTATCGCTATGGTTTGTGTCCTATTGACGTAGCCCCAAGCAGAGACTGACGAGAATCACTTTCATTGAAAGGGGTTGCCAAGCATCCAAAAAACTACGAGTTTCCGGATATCTCAGCAAACATTTTCCACCCAATCTTCATGATACTTGCAGGTAATGATCAGTACACCAATCCCACTTGGCTCACCAAATTTCATTCTTCTAGGTTAAACCGTTCTTTTGCAGTCACCGTTTTCATGTTTAGATTTCACTCTGTTTTCTCCTATATGGATACATGTAGTTAGAAGTCTAAATCAAACACGGTTTGTGCTAGATCTTTGAAACTTGGCACAATAATGTAGTTTCAAGTTCTAACGCTATGGATTGTGTCCTATTGAAGTAGCCCCAAACAGAGACTGGCGAGAATCACTTTCATTGAAAGGGTTTGCCAAGCTTCCAAAAAACTACGAGTTTCCGGAAATCTCAGCAAACATTTTCCACCCAATCTTGATGATACTTGCAGGTAATGATCAGTACTCCAATACCACTTGGCTCACCAAATATCATTCTTCTAGTTTAAACCGTTCTTTTGCAGTAACCATTTTTCATGTTTAGGTTTCACTCTGTTTTCTCCTATATGGATACATGTAGTTGGAACACTAAATCAAACACGGTTTGTGCTAGCTCCTTGAAACTTGGCACAATAATGTAGTTCCAAGTTCTATCGCTATGGTTTGTGTCCTATTGAAGTAGCAACAAGCAGAGACTGACGAGAATCACTTTCATTGAAAGGGGTTGCCAAGCTTCCAAAAAACTACGAGTTTCCGGAAATCTCAGCAAACATTTTTTCAAACAATCTTGATGATACTTGCAGGTAATGACCAGTACACGAATCCCACTTGGATCACAAAATATCCTTCTTCTAGGTTAAACCGTTCCTTTGCAGTAACCGTTTTCATGTTGAGGTTTCACTCTGTTTTCTCCTATATGGATACATGTATTTGGAACTCTAAATCAAACACGGTTTGTGCTAGCTCTTTGAAACTTGGCACAAGAATATAGTTCCAAGTTCTATCGCAACAGTTTGTTTCCTATTGAAGTAGACCCAAGCAGAGACTGACGGGAATCACTTTCATTGAAAGGGGTTGCCAAGCTTCCAAAAAACTACGAGTTTCCGGAAATCTCAGCAAACATTTTTTTCACCCAATCTGGATGATAGTTCCATTTAATGATCAGTACACCAATCCCACTTGGCTCACCAAATTTCGTTCTTCTAGGTGAAACCGTTCCTTTGCAGTAACCGTTTTCATGTTTAGGTTTCACTCTGTTTTCTCCTATATGGATACATGTAGTTGGAACTCTAAATCAAACACGGTTTGTGCTAGCTCTTTGAAATTTGGCACAATAATGCAGTTCCAATTTCTATAGCTATGGTTTGTGTCCTATTGAAGCATCCCCAAGCAGAAAATGACGAGAATCACTTTGATTGAAAGGGGTTGCCAAGCTTCCAAAAAATTACGAGTTTCCGGACATCTCAGCAAACATTTTTTCACCCAATCTTGATGATACTTGCAGTTAATGATCAGTACACCAATCCCACTTGGCTCACCAAATTTCATTCTTCTAGGTTAATCCTTCCTTTCATGTAACGGTTTTCATGTTTAGGTTTCACTCTGTTTTCTCCTATATGGATACATGTAGTTGGAACTCTAAATCAAACACGGTTTGTGCTAGCTCTTTGAAACTTGGTACAAATGTAGTTCCAAGTTCTATCGCTACGGTTTGTGTCCTATTGAGGTATCCCCAAGAAGAGACTGACGAGAATCACTTTCATTACAAGGGGTTGATAAGCTTCCGAAAAACTACGAGTTTCCGGATATCTCAGCAAACATTTTTTCACCCAATCTTGATGATACTTGCAGGCAATGATCAGTACACCAATCCCTCTTGGCTCACCAAATTTCCTTCTTCTAGGTTAAACCGTTCCTTTGCAGTAACCGTTTTCATGTTTAGATATCACTCTGTTTTCTCCCATACGGATACATGTAGTTGGAACTCTAAATCAAACACGGTTTGTGCTAGCTCTTTCAAACTTGGCACAATAATGTAGTTCCAAGTTCTATCGCTATGGTTTGTGTCCTATTGAAGTAGCCCCAAGCAGAGACTGACAAGAATCACTTTCATTGAAAGGGTTGCCAAGCTTCCAAAAAACTACGAGTTTCCGGAAATCTCAGCAAACATTTTTTCACCCAATCTTGATGATAGTTGCACGTAATGATCAGTACACCAATCCCACTTGGCTCACCCAATTTCGTTCTTCTAGGTTAATCCTTCCTTTCATGTAACGGTTTTCATGTTTAGGTTTCACTCTGTTTTCTCCTATATGGATACATGTAGTTGGAACTCTAAATCAAACACGGTTTGTGCTAGCTCTTTGAAACTTGGCACAATAATGTAGTTCCAAGTTCTATCGCTATGGTTTGTGTCCTATTGAAGTAGCCCCAAGCAGAGACTGACGAGAATCACTTTCATTGAAAGGGGTTGAAAGCTTCCAAAAAACTACGAATTTCCTGAAATCTCAGGAAACATTTTTTCACCCAATCTTGATGATACTTCCATTTAATGATCAGTACACCAATCCCACTTGGCTCACCCAATTTCGTTCTTCTAGGTTAAACCGTTCCTTTGCAGTAACCGTTTTCATGTTTAGATTTCACTCTGTTTTCTCCTATATGGATACATGTATTTGGAACTCTAAATCAAACACGGTTTGTGCTAGCTCTTTGAAACTTGGCACAATAATGCAGTTCCAAGTTCTATCGCTATGGTTTGTGTCCTATTGAAGCATCCCCAAGCAGAGAATGACGAGAATCACTTTCATTGAAAGGGGTTGCCAAGCTTCCAAAAAACTACGAGTTACCGGAAATCTCAGCAAAATATTTTTTCACCCAATCTTGATGATACTTGTAGGTAATGATCAGTACACCAATCCCACTTGCCTCACCAAATTTCGTTCTTCCAGGTTAAACCTTTCCTTTGCAGTAACCGTTTTCATGTTTAGGTTTCACTCTGTTTTCTCCTATATGGATACTTGTAGTTGGAACTCTAAATCAAACACGGTTTGTGCTAGATCTTTGAAACCTGGCACAATAATGTAGTTCCAAGTTCTATCGCTATGGTTTGTGTCCTATTGAAGTAGCCCCAAGCAGAGACTGAAGAGAATCACTTACATTGAAAGGGGGTGCCAAGCTTCCAAAAAACTACGAGTTTCCGGAAATCTCAGCAAATATTTTTTCACCCAATCTTGACGATATTTCCATTTAATGATCAGTAAACCAATCCCACTTGGCTCACCAAATTTCATTCTTCTAGGTTAAACCGTTCCTTTGCAGTAACTGTTTTCATGTTTAGGTTTCACTCTGTTTTCTCCTATATGGATACATATAGTTGGAACTCTAAATCAAACACGGTTTGTGCTAGCTCTTTGAAACTTGGCACAATAATGTACTTCAAAGTTCTATCGCTATGGTTTGTGTCCTATTGAAGTAGCCCCAAGCCGAGACTGACGAGAATCACTATCATTGAATTGGGTTGCCTAGCTTCAAAAAACTACGAGTTTCCGGAAATCTCAGCAAACATTTTCCACCCAATCTTGATGATACTTGCAGGTAATGATCAGTACTCCAATACAACTTGGCTCACCAAATATCATTCTTCTAGTTTAAACCGTTCCTTTGCAGTAACCGTTTTCATGTTTAGGTTTCACTCTGTTTTCTCCTATATGAATACATATAGTTGGAACTCTAAATCAAACACGGTTTGTGCTATCTCTTTGAAACTTGGATCAATAATGTAGTTCTAAGTTCTATCGCTATGGATTGTGTTCTATTGAAGTAGCCCCAAACAGAGACTGGCGAGAATCACTTTCTTTGAAAGGGTTTGCCAAGCTTCCAAAAAACTACAAGTTTCCGGAAATCTCAGCAAACATTTTCCACCCAATCTTGATGATACTTGCAGGTAATGATCAGTACTCCAATACCACTTGGCTCACCAAATATCATTCTTCTAGTTTAAACCGTTCTTTTGCAGTAACCATTTTTCATGTTTAGGTTTCACTCTGTTTTCTCCTATATGGATACATGTAGTTGGAACACTAAATCAAACACGGTTTGTGCTAGCTCCTTGAAACTTGGCACAATAATGTAGTTCCAAGTTCTATCGCTATGGTTTGTGTCCTTTTGAAGTAGCCCCAAGCAGAGACTGACGAGAATCACTTTCATTGAAAGGGGTTGCAAAGCTTCAAAAAACTACGAGTTTCCGGAAATCTCAGCAAACATTTTTTCAAACAATCTTGATGATACTTGCAGGTAATGACCAGTACACGAATCCCACTTGGATCACAAAATATCCTTCTTCTAGGTTAAACCGTTCCTTTGCAGTAACCGTTTTCATCTTTAGGTTTCACTCTGTTTTCTCCTATATGGATACATGTATTTGGAACTCTAAATCAAACACGGTTTGTGCTAGCTCTTTGAAACTTGGCACAAGAATATAGTTCCAAGTTCTATCGCTATGGTTTGTGTCCTATTGAAGTAGCCCCAAGCAGAGACTGACGAGAATCACTTCATTGAAAGGGGTTGCCAAGCTTCCAAAAAACTACGAGTTTCCGGAAATCTCAGCAAATATTTTTTCACCCAATCTTGATGATAGCTGCACATAATGATCAGTACACCAATCCCACTTGGCTCACCCAATTTCGTTCTTCTAGGATAACCCGTTCCTTTGCAGTAACCGTTTTAATGTTTATGTTTCACTCTGTTTTCTCCTATATGGATACATGTAATTGGAACTCTAAATCAAACACGGTTTGTGCTAGCTCTTTGAAACTTGGCACAATAATGTAGTTCCAAGTTCTATCGCTATGGTTTGTGTCCTATTGAAGTAGCCCCAAGCACAGACTGACGAGAATCACTTTCATTGAAAGGGGTTGAAAGCTTCCAAAAAACTACGAATTTCCTGAAATCTCAGGAAACATTTTTTCACCCAATCTTGATGATACTTCCATTTAATGATCAGTACACCAATCAAACTTGGCTCACCCAATTTCGTTCTTCTAGGTTAAACCGTTCCTTTGCAGTAACCGTTTTCATGTTTAGATTTCACTCTGTTTTCTCCTATATGGATACATGTATTTGGAACTCTAAATCAAACACGGTTTGTGCTAGCTCTTTGAAACTTGGCACAATAATGCAGTTCCAAGTTCTATCGCTATGGTTTGTGTCCTATTGAAGTATCCACAAGCAGAGACTGACGAGAATCACTTTCATTGAAAGGGGTTGCCAAGCTTCCAAAAAACTACGAGTTTCCGGAAATCTCAGCAAACATTTTTTCACCCAATCTTGATGATACTTGCAGGTAATGATCAGGACACCAATCCCACTTGGCTCACCAAATTGCGTTCTTCTAGGTTAAACCGTTCCTTTGCAGTAACCGTTTTCATGTTTAGGTGTCACTCTGTTTTCTCCTTTATGGATACATGTAGTTGGAACTCTAAATCAAACACGGTTTGTGCTAGCTCTTTGAAACTTGTCAAAAGAATGTAGTTCCAAGTTCTATCACTATGTTTTGTGTCCTATTGAAGTAGCCCCAAGCAGAGAGCGACGAGAATCACTTTCATTGAAAGGGGTTGCCAAGCTTCCAAAAAATAATGAGTTTCCCGAAATCTCAGCAAACATTTTTTCACCCAATCTTGATGATACTTCCATTTAATGATCAGTACACCAATCCCACTTGGCTCACCAAATTTCGTTATTCTAGGTTAAACCGTTCCTTTGCAGGAACCGTTTTCTTGTTTAGGTTTCACTCTGTTTTCTCCTATATGAATACATATAGTTGGAACTCTAAATCAAACACGGTTTGTGCTATCTCTTTGAAACTTGGAACAATAATGTAGTTCCAAGTTCTATCGCTATGGTTTGTGTCCTATTGAAGTAGCCCCAAGCAGAGACTGACGAGAATCACTTTCATTGAAAGGGGTTGCCAAGCTTCCAAAAAACTACGAGTGTTATGAAATCTCAGCAAATATTTTTTCACCCAATCTTGATGATACTTGCAGGTAATGATCAGTACACCAATCCCACTTGGCTCACCAAATTTCGTTATTCTAGGTTAAACCGTTCCTTTGCAGGATCCGTTTTCATGTTTAGGTTTTCACTCTGTTTTCTCCTATATGGATACATGTCATTGGAACTCTAAATCAAACACGGTTTGTGCTAGCTCTTTAAAACTTAGCACAATAATGTAGTTCCAAGTTGTATCGCTATGGTTTGTGTCCCATTGAAGTATCTCCAAGCAGAGACTGACGAGAATCATTTTCATTGAAAGGGGTTGCCAAGCTTCCAAAAAACTACGAGATTCCGGAAATCTCAGCAAACATTTTTTCACCCAATCTTGATGATACTTCCATTTAATGATCAGTACACCAATCCCACTTGGCTCACCAAATTGCGTTCTTCTAGGTTAAACCGTTCCTTTGCAGGAACCGTTTTCATGTTTAGGTTTCACTCTGTTTTCTCCTATATGGATACATGTAGTTGGAACTCTAAATCAAACACGGTTTGTGCTAGCTCTTTGAAACTTGGCACAATAATGTAGTTCCAAGTTCTATCGCTATGGTTTGTGTCATATTGAAGTAGCACCAAGCAGAGACTGACGAGAATCACTTTCATTTAAAGGGGTTGCCAAGCTTCCAAAAAACTACGAGTTTCCGGAAATCTCAGCAAACCTTTTTTCACCCAATCTTGATGATACTTGCAGGTAATGATCAGGACACCAATCCCACCTGGCTCACCAAATTGCGTTCTTCTAGGTTAAACCGTTCCTTTGCAGTAACCGTTTTCATGTTTAGGTGTCACTCTGTTTTCTCCTTTATGGATACATGTAGTTGGAACTCTAAATCAAACACGGTTTGTGCTAGCTCTTTGAAACTTGGCAAAAGAATGTAGTTCCAAGTTCTATCACTATGGTTTGTGTCCTATTGAAGTAGCCCCAAGCAGAGAGTGACGAGAATCACATTCATTGAAAGGGGTTGCCAAGCTTCCACAAAATTATGAGTTTCCGGAAATCTCAGCAAACATTTTTTCACCCAATCTTGATGATACTTCCATTTAATGATCAGTACACCAATCCCACTTGGCTCACCAAATTGCGTTCTTCTAGGTTAAACCGTTCCTTTGCAGGAACCGTTTTCATATTTCGGTTTCACTCTGTTTTCTCCTATGTGGATACATGTAGTTGGAACTCTCAATCAAACACGGTTTGTGCTAGCTCTTTGAAACGTGGCACAATAATGTAGTTCCAAGTTCTATCCCTATGGTTTGTGTCCTATTGAAGTAGCCCCAAGCAGAGACTGACGAGAATCACTTTAATTGAAAGGGATTGCCAAGCTTCCTAAAAACTACGAGTTTCCGGAAATCTCAGCAAACATTTTTTCACCCAATCTTGATGATACTTGCAGGTAATGATCTGGACACCAATCCCACTTGGCTCACCAAATTTCATTCTTCTAGGTTAAACCGTTCCTTTGCAGTAACCGTTTTCAAGTTTAGGTTTCAACTCTGTTTTCTCCTATATGGATACATGTATTTGGAACTCTAAATCAAACACGCTTTGTGCTAGCTCTTTGAAATTTGGCACAATAATATAGTTCCAAGTTCTTTCTCTATGGTTTGTGTCCTATTGAAGTAGCCCCAAGCAGAGACTGACGAGAATCACTTTCATTGAAAAGGGTTGCCAAGCTTCAAAAAAACTACGAGTTTCCTGAAATCTCAGCAAATATTTTTTCACCCATTCTTGATGATACTTGCACGTAATGATCAGTACACCAATCCCACTTGCCTCACCAAATTTCGTTCTTCTATGTTAAACAGTTCCTTTGGAGTAACCGTTTTCATGTTAAGGTTTCACTCTCTTTTCTCCTATATGGATACATGTATTTGGAACTCTAAATCAAACACGGTTTGTGCTAGCTCTTTGAAACCTTGACACAATAATGTAGTTCCAAGTTCTATCGCTATGGTTTGTGTCCTATTGGAGTAGCCCCAAGCAGAGACTGACGAGAATCACTTTCATTGAAAGGGGTTGTCAAGCTTCCAAAAAACCACGAGTTTCCGGAAATATCATTAAACATTTTTTCACCCAATCTAGATGACACTTCCATTTAATGATCAGTATACCAATCCCACTTGGTTCACCAAATTTCGTTCTTCTAGTTTAAACCGTTCCTTTGCAGTAACCGTTTTCATGTTTAGGTTTCACTCTGTTTTCTCCTATATGGATACATGTCGTTGGAACTCTAAATCAAACACGGTTTGTGCTAGCTCTTTAAAACTTGGCACAATAATGTAGTTCCAAGTTGTATCGCTATGGTTTGTGTCCTATTGAAGTGGCTCCAAGCAGAGACTGACGAGAATCACTTTCATTGAAAGGGGTTGCCAAGCTTCCAAAAAACTACGAGATTCCAGAAATCTCAGCAAACATTTTTTCACCCAATCTTGATGACACTTCCATTTAATGATCAGTACACCAATCGCACTTGGCTCACCAAATTGCGTTCTTCTAGGTTAAACCGTTCCTTTGCAGGAACCGTTTTCATGTTTATGTTTCACTCTGTTTTCTCCTATATGGATACATGTAGTTGGAACTCTCAATCAAACACGGTTTGTGCTAGCTCTTTGAAACGTGGCACATTAATGTAGTTCCAAGTTCTATCCCTATGGTTTGTGTCCTATTGAAGTAGCCCAAGCAGAGACTGACGAGAATCACTTTAATTGAAAGGGGTTGCCAAGCTTCCAAAAAACTACGAGTTTCCGGAAATCTCAGCAAACATTTTTTCACCCAATCTTGATGATACTTGTAGGTAATGATCAGGACACCAATCCCACTTGGCTCACCAAATTTCGTTCTTCTAGGTTAAACCGTTCCTTTGCAGTAACCGTTTTCAAGTTTAGGTTTCACTCTGTTTTCTCCTATATGGATACATGTATTTGGAACTCTAAATCAAACACGCTTTGTGCTAGCTCTTTGAAATTTGGCACAATAATGTAGTTCCAAGTTCTTTCTCTATGGTTTGTGTCCTACTGAAGTAGCCCCAAGCAGAGACTGAGGAGAATCACTTTCATTGAAAGGGGTTGCCAAGCTTCCAAAAAACTATGAATTTCCGGAAATCTCAGCAAACATTTTTTCACCCAATCTTGATGATAGTTGCACGTAATGATCAGTACACCAATCCCACTTGGCTCACCCAATTTCGTTCTTCTAGGTTAACCCGTTCCTTTGCAGTAACCGTTTTAATGTTTATGTTTCACTCTGTTTTCTCCTATATGGATACATGTAGTTGGAACTCTAAATCAAACACGGTTTGTGCTAGCTCTTTGAAACTTGGCACAATAATGTAGTTCCAAGTTCTATCTCTATGGTTTGTGTCCTACTGAAGTAGCCCCAAGCAGAGACTGACGAGAATCACTTTCATTGAAAAGGGTTGCCAAGCTTTCAAAAAACTACGAATTTCCTGAAATCTCAGCAAATATTTTTTCACCCAATCTTGATGATACTTGCACGTAATGATCAGTACACCAATCCCACTTGCCTCACCAAATTTCGTTCTTCTATGTTAAACCGTTCCTTTGGAGTAACCGTTTTCATGTTAAGGTTTCACTCTGTTTTCTCCTATATGGATACATGTATTTGGAACTCTAAATCAAACACGGTTTGTGCTAGCTCTTTGAAACTTGGCACAATAATGTAGTTCCAAGTTCTATCTCTATGGTTTGTGTCCTATTGGAGTAGCCCCAAGCAGAGACTGACGAGAATCACTTTCATTGAAAGGGGTTGCCAAGCTTCCAAAAAACTACGAGTTTCCGGAAATCTCATTAAACATTTTTTCACCAAATCTAGATGATACTTCCATTTAATGATCAGTATACCAATCCCACTTGGTTCACCAAATTTCGTTCTTCTAGTATAAACCGTTCCTTTGCAGTAACCGTTTTCATGTTTAGGTTTCACTCTGTTTTTTCCTATATGGATACATGTCGTTGGAACTCTAAATCAAACACGGTTTGTGCTAGCTCTTTAAAACTTGGCACAATAATGTAGTTCCAAGTTGTATCACTTTGGTTTGTGTCCTATTGAAGTAGCTCCAAGCAGAGACTGACGAGAATCATTTTCATTGAAAGGGGTTGCCAAGCTTCCAAAAAACTACGAGATTCCGGAAATCTCAGCAAACATTTTTTCACCCAATCTTGATGATACTTCCATTTAATGATGAGTACACCAATCCCACTTGGCTCACCAAATTGCGTTCTTCTAGGTTAAACCGTTCCTTTGCAGGAACCGTTTTCATATTTCGGTTTCACTCTGTTTTCTCCTATGTGGATACATGTAGTTGGAACTCTCAATCAAACACGGTTTGTGCTAGCTCTTTGAAACGTGGCACAATAATGTAGTTCCAAGTTCTATCCCTATGGTTTGTGTCCTATTGAAGTAGCCCCAAGCAGAGACTGACGAGAATCACTTTAATTGAAAGGGATTGCCAAGCTTCCTAAAAACTACGAGTTTCCGGAAATCTCAGCAAACATTTTTTCACCCAATCTTGATGATACTTGCAGGTAATGATCTGGACACCAATCCCACTTGGCTCACCAAATTTCATTCTTCTAGGTTAAACCGTTCCTTTGCAGTAACCGTTTTCAAGTTTAGGTTTCACTCTGTTTTCTCCTATATGGATACATGTATTTGGAACTCTAAATCAAACACGCTTTGTGCTAGCTCTTTGAAATTTGGCACAATAATATAGTTCCAAGTTCTTTCTCTATGGTTTGTGTCCTATTGAAGTAGCCCCAAGCAGAGACTGACGAGAATCACTTTCATTGAAAAGGGTTGCCAAGCTTCAAAAAAACTACGAGTTTCCTGAAATCTCAGCAAATATTTTTTCACCCATTCTTGATGATACTTGCACGTAATGATCAGTACACCAATCCCACTTGCCTCACCAAATTTCGTTCTTCTATGTTAAACAGTTCCTTGGAGTAACCGTTTCATGTTAAGGTTTCACTCTCTTTTCTCCTATATGGATACATGTATTTGGAACTCTAAATCAAACACGGTTTGTGCTAGCTCTTTGAAACTTGACACAATAATGTAGTTCCAAGTTCTATCGCTATGGTTTGTGTCCTATTGGAGTAGCCCCAAGCAGAGACTGACGAGAATCACTTTCATTGAAAGGGGTTGTCAAGCTTCCAAAAAACCACGAGTTTCCGGAAATATCATTAAACATTTTTTCACCCAATCTAGATGACACTTCCATTTAATGATCAGTATACCAATCCCACTTGGTTCACCAAATTTCGTTCTTCTAGTTTAAACCGTTCCTTTGCAGTAACCGTTTTCATGTTTAGGTTTCACTCTGTTTTCTCCTATATGGATACATGTCGTTGGAACTCTAAATCAAACACGGTTTGTGCTAGCTCTTTAAAACTTGGCACAATAATGTAGTTCCAAGTTGTATCGCTATGGTTTGTGTCCTATTGAAGTGGCTCCAAGCAGAGACTGACGAGAATCACTTTCATTGAAAGGGGTTGCCAAGCTTCCAAAAAACTACGAGATTCCAGAAATCTCAGCAAACATTTTTTCACCCAATCTTGATGACACTTCCATTTAATGATCAGTACACCAATCGCACTTGGCTCACCAAATTGCGTTCTTCTAGGTTAAACCGTTCCTTTGCAGGAACCGTTTTCATGTTTATGTTTCACTCTGTTTTCTCCTATATGGATACATGTAGTTGGAACTCTCAATCAAACACGGTTTGTGCTAGCTCTTTGAAACGTGGCACATTAATGTAGTTCCAAGTTCTATCCCTATGGTTTGTGTCCTATTGAAGTAGCCCCAAGCAGAGACTGACGAGAATCACTTTAATTGAAAGGGGTTGCCAAGCTTCCAAAAAACTACGAGTTTCCGGAAATCTCAGCAAACATTTTTTCACCCAATCTTGATGATACTTGTAGGTAATGATCAGGACACCAATCCCACTTGGCTCACCAAATTTCGTTCTTCTAGGTTAAACCGTTCCTTTGCAGTAACCGTTTTCAAGTTTAGGTTTCACTCTGTTTTCTCCTATATGGATACATGTATTTGGAACTCTAAATCAAACACGCTTTGTGCTAGCTCTTTGAAATTTGGCACAATAATGTAGTTCCAAGTTCTTTCTCTATGGTTTGTGTCCTACTGAAGTAGCCCCAAGCAGAGACTGAGGAGAATCACTTTCATTGAAAGGGGTTGCCAAGCTTCCAAAAAACTATGAATTTCCGGAAATCTCAGCAAACATTTTTTCACCCAATCTTGATGATAGTTGCACGTAATGATCAGTACACCAATCCCACTTGGCTCACCCAATTTCGTTCTTCTAGGTTAACCCGTTCCTTTGCAGTAACCGTTTTAATGTTTATGTTTCACTCTGTTTTCTCCTATATGGATACATGTAGTTGGAACTCTAAATCAAACACGGTTTGTGCTAGCTCTTGAAACTTGGCACAATAATGTAGTTCCAAGTTCTATCTCTATGGTTTGTGTCCTACTGAAGTAGCCCCAAGCAGAGACTGACGAGAATCACTTTCATTGAAAAGGGTTGCCAAGCTTTCAAAAAACTACGAATTTCCTGAAATCTCAGCAAATATTTTTTCACCCAATCTTGATGATACTTGCACGTAATGATCAGTACACCAATCCCACTTGCCTCACCAAATTTCGTTCTTCTATGTTAAACCGTTCCTTTGGAGTAACCGTTTTCATGTTAAGGTTTCACTCTGTTTTCTCCTATATGGATACATGTATTTGGAACTCTAAATCAAACACGGTTTGTGCTAGCTCTTTGAAACTTGGCACAATAATGTAGTTTCCAAGTTCTATCTCTATGGTTTGTGTCCTATTGGAGTAGCCCCAAGCAGAGACTGACGAGAATCACTTTCATTGAAAGGGGTTGCCAAGCTTCCAAAAAACTACGAGTTTCCGGAAATCTCATTAAACATTTTTTCACCAAATCTAGATGATACTTCCATTTAATGATCAGTATACCAATCCCACTTGGTTCACCAAATTTCGTTCTTCTAGTATAAACCGTTCCTTTGCAGTAACCGTTTTCATGTTTAGGTTTCACTCTGTTTTTTCCTATATGGATACATGTCGTTGGAACTCTAAATCAAACACGGTTTGTGCTAGCTCTTTAAAACTTGGCACAATAATGTAGTTCCAAGTTGTATCACTTTGGTTTGTGTCCTATTGAAGTAGCTCCAAGCAGAGACTGACGAGAATCATTTTCATTGAAAGGGGTTGCCAAGCTTCCAAAAAACTACGAGATTCCGGAAATCTCAGCAAACATTTTTTCACCCAATCTTGATGATACTTCCATTTAATGATGAGTACACCAATCCCACTTGGCTCACCAAATTGCGTTCTTCTAGGTTAAACCGTTCCTTTGCAGGAACCGTTTTCATGTTTAGGTTTCACTCTGTTTTCTCCTATATGGATACATGTAGTTGGAACTCTAAATCAAACACGGTTTGTGCTAGCTCTTTGAAACTTGGCACAATAATGTAGTTCCAAGTTCTATCGCTATGGTTTGTGTCCTATTGAAGTATCCCCAAGCAGAGACTAACGAGAATCACTTTCATTTAAAGGGGTTGGCAAGCTTCCAAAAAACTACGAGTTTCCGGAAATCTCAGCAAACATTTTTTCACCCAAACTTGATGATACTTGCAGGTAATGATCAGGACACCAATCCCACTTGGCTCACCAAATTGCGTTCTTCTAGGTTAAACCGTTCCTTTGCAGTAACCGTTTTCATGTTTAGGTGTCACTCTGTTTTCTCCTATATGGATACATGTAGTTGGAACTCTAAATCAAACACGGTTTGTGCTAGCTCTTTGAAACTTGGCAAAAGAAAGTAGTTCCAAGTTCTATCACTATGGTTTGTGTCCTATTGAAGTAGCCCCAAGCAGAGAGTGACGAGAATCACTTTCATTGAAAGGGGTTGCCAAGCTTCCAAAAAATTATGAGTTTCCGGAAATCTCAGCAAACATTTTTTCACCCAATCTTGATGATACTTCCATTTAATGATCAGTACACCAATCCCACTTGGCTCACCAAATTTCGTTCTTCTAGGTTAAACCGTTCCTTTGCAGGAATCGTTTTCATGTTTAGGTTTCACTCTGTTTTCTCCTATATGGATACATGTTGTTGGAACTCTAAATCAAACACGGTTTGTGCTATCTCTTTGAAACTTGGCACAATAATGTAGTTCCAAGTTCTATCGCTATGGTTTGTGTCCTATTGAAGTAGCCCCAAGCAGAGACTGACGAGAATCACTTTCATTGAAAGAGGTTGCCAAGCTTCCAATAAACTACGAGTTTCCTGAAATCTCAGTAAACATTTTTTCACCCAAACTTTTGATACTTGTAGGTAATGACCAGAACACCAATCCCATTGGCTCACCAAATTTCGTTCTTCTACATTAAACCGTTCCTTTGCAGTAACCATTTTAATGTTAAGGTTTCACTCTGTTTTCTCCTATATGGATACATGTAGTTGGAACTCTAAATCAAACACGGTTTGTGCTAGCTCTTTGAAACTTGGCACAATAATGTAGTTCCAAGTTCTATCACTATGGTTTCTGTCCTATTGAAGTAGCCCCAAGCAGAGACTGACGAGAATGACTTTCATTGAAAGGGGTTGCAAACTTCCAAAAAACGACGAGTTTCTGGAAATCTCAGCAAACATTTTTTCACCCAATATTGATGATACTTCAATTTAATGATCAGGACACCAATCCCACTTGGCTCACCAAATTGCGTTCTTCTAGGTTAAACCGTTCCTTTGCAGTAACCGTTTTCAAGTTTAAGTTTCACTCTGTTTTCTCCTATATGGATACATGTATTTGGAACTCTAAATCAAACACGCTTTGTGCTAGCTCTTTGAAATTTGGCACAGTAATGTAGTTCCAAGTTCTTTCTCTATGGTTTGTGTCCTATTGAAGTAGCCCCAAGCAGAGACTGACGAGAATCACTTTCATTGAAAAGGGTTGCCAAGCTTCCAAAAAACTACGAGTTTCCTGAAATCTCAGCAAATATTTTTTCACCCAATCTTGATGATACTTGCACGTAATGATCAGTATACCAATCCCACTTGCCTCACCAAATTTCGTTCTTCTATGTTAAACCGTTCCTTTGGAGTAATCGTTTTCATGTTAAGGTTTCACTCTGTTTTCTCCTATATGGATACACGTAGTTGGAACTCTAAATCAAACACGGTTTGTGCTAGCTGTTTGAAACTTGGCAAAAGAAAGTAGTTCCAAGTTCTATCACTATGGTTTGTGTCCTATTGAAGTAGCCCCAGGCAGAGAGTGACGAGCATCACTTTCATTGAAACGGGTTGCCAAGCTTCCAAAAAATTATGAGTTTCCGGAAATCTCAGCATACATTTTTTCACCCAATCTTGATGATACTTCCATTTAATGATCAGTACACCAATCCCACTTGGCTCACCAAATTTCGTTCTTATAGGTTAAACCGTTCCTTTGCAGGAATCATTTTCATGTTTAGGTTTCACTCTGTTTTCTCCTATATGGATACATGTTGTTGGAACTCTAAATCAAACACGGGTTGTGCTAGCTCTTTGAAACTTGGCACAATAATGTAGTTCCAAGTTCTATCGCTATGGTTTGTGTCCTATTGAAATAGCCCCAAGCAGAGACTGATGAGAATCACTTTCATTGAAAGGGGTTGCCAAGCTTCCAATAAACTACGAGTTTCCTGAAATCTCAGTAAACATTTTTTCACCCAAACTTTTGATACTTGTAGGTAATGACCAGTACACCAATCCCACTTGGCTCACCCAATTTCGTTCTTCTAGGTTAACCCGTTCCTTTGCAGTAACCGTTTTAATGTTTATGTTTCAATCTGTTTTCTCCTATATGGATACATGTAGTTGGAACTCTAAATCAAAACACGGTTTGTGCTAGCTCTTTGAAACTTGGCACAATAATGTAGTTCCAAGTTCGATCTCTATGGTTTGTGTCCTACTGAAGTAGCCCCAAGCAGAGACTGACGAGAATCACTTTCATTGAAAATGGTTGCCAAGCTTCCAAAAAACTACGAATTTCCTGAAATCTCAGCAAATATTTTTTCACCCAATCTTGATGATACTTGCACGTAATGATCAGTACACCAATCCCACTTGCCTCACCAAATTTCGTTCTTCTATGTTAAACCGTTCCTTTGGAGTAACCGTTTTCATGTTAAGGTTTCACTCTGTTTTCTCCTATATGGATACATGTATTTGGAACTCTAAATCAAACACGGTTTGTGCTATCTCTTTGAAACGTTGCACAATAATGTAGTTCCAAGTTCTATCTCTATGGTTTGTGTCCTATTGGAGTAGCCCCAAGCAGAGACTGACGAGAATCACTTTCATTGAAAGGGGTTGCCAAGCTTCCAAAAAACTACGAGTTTCCGGAAATCTCAGCAAACATTTTTTCACCCAATCTTGATGATACTTGCAGGTAATGATCAGTACACCAATCCCACTTGGTTCACCAAATTTCGTTCTTCTAGTATAAACCGTTCCTTTGCAGTAACCGTTTTCATGTTTAGGTTTCACTCTGTTTTCTCCTATATGGATACATGTCGTTGGAACTCTAAATCAAACACGGTTTGTGCTAGCTCTTTAAAACTTGGCACAATAATGTAGTTCCAAGTTGTATCGCTTTGGTTTGTGTCCTATTGAAGTAGCTCCAAGCAGAGACTGACGAGAATCATTTTCATTGAAAGGGGTTGCCAAGCTTCCAAAAAACTACGAGATTCCGGAAATCTCAGCAAACATTTTTTCACCCAATCTTGATGATACTTGCAGGAAATGATCAGGACACCAATCCCACTTGGCTCACCAAATTGCGTTCTTCTAGGTTAAACCGTTCCTTTGCAGTAACCGTTTTCATGTTTAGGTGTCACTCTGTTTTCTCCTATATGGATACATGTAGTTGGAACTCTAAATCAAACACGGTTTGTGCTAGCTCTTTGAAACTTGGCAAAAGAAAGTAGTTCCAAGTTCTATCACTATGGTTTGTGTCCTATTGAAGTAGCCCCAAGCAGAGAGTGACGAGAATCACTTTCATTGAAAGGGGTTGCCAAGCTTCCAAAAAATTATGAGTTTCCGGAAATCTCAGCAAACATTTTTTCACCCAATCTTGATGATACTTCCATTTAATGATCAGTACACCAATCCCACTTGGCTCACCAAATTTCGTTCTTCTAGGTTAAACCGTTCCTTTGCAGGAATCGTTTTCATGTTTACGTTTCACTCTGTTTTCTCCTATATGGATACATGTTGTTGGAACTCTAAATCAAACACGGTTTGTGCTAGCTCTTTGAAACTTGGCACAATAATGTAGTTCCAAGTTCTATCGCTGTGGTTTGTGTCCTATTGAAATAGCCCCAAGCAGAGACTGACGAGAATCACTTTCATTGAAAGAGGTTGCCAAGCTTCAAATAAACTACGAGTTTCCTGAAATCTCAGTAAACATTTTTTCACCCAAACTTTTGATACTTGTAGGTAATGACCAGAACACCAATCCCATTGGCTCACCAAATTTCGTTCTTCTACATTAAACCGTTCCTTTGCAGTAACCGTTTTCATGTTAAGGTTTCACTCTGTTTTCTCCTATATGGATACATGTATTTGGAACTCTAAATCAAACACGGTTTGTGCTAGCTCTTTGAAACTTGGCAAAATAATGTAGTTCCAAGTTCTATCACTATGGTTTCTGTCCTATTGAAGTAGCCCCAAGCAGAGACTGACGAGAATTACTTTCATTGAAAGGGGTTGCAAACTTCCAAAAAACGACGAGTTTCTGGAAATCTCAGCAAACATTTTTTCACCCAATATTGATGATACTTCAATTTAATGATCAGGACACCAATCCCACTTGGCTCACCAAATTGCGTTCTTCTAGGTTAAACCGTTCCTTTGCAGTAACCGTTTTCAAGTTTAAGTTTCACTCTGTTTTCTCCTATATGGATACATGTATTTGGAACTCTAAATCAAACACGCTTTGTGCTAGCTCTTTGAAATTTGGCACAGTAATGTAGTTCCAAGTTCTTTCTCTATGGTTTGTGTCCTATTGAAGTAGCCCCAAGCAGAGACTGACGAGAATCACTTTCATTGAAAAGGGTTGCCAAGCTTCCAAAAAACTACGAGTTTCCTGAAATCTCAGCAAATATTTTTTCACCCAATCTTGATGATACTTGCACGTAATGATCAGTATACCAATCCCACTTGCCTCACCAAATTTCGTTCTTCTATGTTAAACCGTTCCTTTGGAGTAATCGTTTTCATGTTAAGGTTTCACTCTGTTTTCTCCTATATGGATACACGTAGTTGGAACTCTAAATCAAACACGGTTTGTGCTAGCTGTTTGAAACTTGGCAAAAGAAAGTAGTTCCAAGTTCTATCACTATGGTTTGTGTCCTATTGAAGTAGCCCCAAGCAGAGAGTGACGAGAATCACTTTCATTGAAAGGGGTTGCCAAGCTTCCAAAAAATTATGAGTTTCCGGAAATCTCAGCATACATTTTTTCACCCAATCTTGATGATACTTCCATTTAATGATCAGTACACCAATCCCACTTGGCTCACCAAATTTCGTTATTATACGTTAAACCGTTCCTTTGCAGGAATCATTTTCATGTTTAGGTTTCACTCTGTTTTCTCCTATATGGATACATGTTGTTGGAACTCTAAATCAAACACGGTTTGTGCTATCTCTTTGAAACTTGGCACAATAATGTAGTTCCAAGTTCTATCGCTATGGTTTGTGTCCTATTGAAATAGCCCCAAGCAGAGACTGATGAGAATCACTTTCATTGAAAGGGGTTGCCAAGCTTCCAATAAACTACGAGTTTCCTGAAATCTCAGTAAACATTTTTTCACCCAAACTTTTGATACTTGTAGGTAATGACCAGAACACCAATCCCATTGGCTCACCAAATTTCGTTCTTCTACATTAAACCGTTCCTTTGCAGTAACCGTTTTCATCTTAAGGTTTCACTCTATTTTCTCCTATATGGATACATGTAGTTGGAACTCTAAATCAAACACGGTTTGTGCTAGCTCTTTGAAACATGGCACAATAATGTAGTTCCAAGTTCTATCACTATGGTTTGTGTCCTATTGAAGTAGCCCCAAGCAGAGACTGACGAGAATGACTTTCATTGAAAGGGGTTGCCAACTTCCAAAAAACGACGAGTTTCCGGAAATCTCAGCAAACATTTTTTCACCCAATCTTGATGATACTTCAATTTAATGATCAGGACACCAATCCCACATGGCTCACCAAATTTCGTTCTTCTATGTTGAACCGTTTCTTTGGAGTAACCGTTTTCATGTTAAGGTTTCACTCTGTTTTCTCCTATATGGATACATGTATTTGGAACTCTAAATCAAACACGGTTTGTGCTAGCTCTTTCAAACATGGCACAATAATGTAGTTCCAAGTTCTATCGCTATGGTTTGTGTCCTATTGAAGTAGCTCCAAGCAGAGACTGACGAGAATCATTTTCATTGAAAGGGGTTGCCAAGCTTCCAAAAAACTACGAGATTCCAGAAATCTCAGCAAACATTTTTTCACCCAATCTTGATGATACTTCCATTTAATGATGAGTATACCAATCCCACTTGGCTCACCAAATTTCGTTCTTCTAGGTTAAACCGTTCCTTTGCAGGAACCGTTTTCATGTTTAGGTTTCACTCTGTTTTCTCCTATATGGATACATGTAGTTGGAACTCTAAATCAAACACGGTTTGTGCTAGCTCTTTGAAACTTGGCACAATAATGTAGTTCCAAGTTCTATCGCTATGGTTTGTGTCCTATTGAAGTATCCCCAAGCAGAGACTGACGAGAATCACTTTCATTTAAATGGGTTGCCAAGCTTCCAAAAATCTACGAGTTTCCGGAAATCTCAGCAAACATTTTTTCACCCAATCTTGATGATACTTGCAGGTAATGATCAGGACACCAATCCCACTTGGCTCACCAAATTGCGTTCTTCTAGGTTAAACCGCTCCTTTGCAGTAACCGTTTTCATGTTTAGGTGTCACTCTGTTTTCTCCTTTATGGATACATGTAGTTGGAACTCTAAATCAAACACGGTGTGTGCTAGCTCTTTGAAACTTGGCAAAAGAATGTAGTTCCAAGTTCTATTACTATGGTTTGTGTCCTATTGAAGTAGCCCCAAGCAGAGAGTGACGAGAATCACTTTCATTGAAAGGGGTTGCCAAGCTTCCAAAAAATTATGAGTTTCCGGAAATCTCAGCATACATTTTTTCACCCAATCTTGATGATACTTCCATTTAATGATCAGTACACCAATCCCACTTGGCTCACCCAATTGCGTTCTTCTGGGTTAAACCGTTCCTTTGCAGTAACCAGTTTAATGTTTATGTTTCACTCTGTTTTCTCCTTTATGGATACATGTAGTTGGAACTCTAAATCAAACACGGTTTGTGCTAGCTCTTTGAAACGTTGCACAATAATGTAGTTCCAAGTTCTATCGCTATGGTTTGTGTCCTATTGAAGTAGCCCCAAGCAGAGACTCACGAGAATCACTTTAATTGAAAGGGGTGGCCAAGCTTCCAAAAAACTACGAGTTTCCGGATATCTCAGCAAACATTTTTTCACCCAATCTTGATGATACTTGCAGGTAATGATCAGGACACCAATCCCACTTGGCTCACCCAATTTCGTTCTTCTAGGTTAAACCGTTCCTTTGGAGTAACCGTTTTCATGTTAAGGTTTCACTCTGTTTTCTCCTATATGGATACATGTAGTTGGAACTCTAAATCAAACACGGTTTGTGCTAGCTCTTTGAAACTTGGCACAATAATGTAGTTCCAAGTTCTATCGCTATGGTTTGTGTCCTATCGGAGTAGCCCCAAGCAGAGACTGACGAGAATCACTTTCATTGAAAGGGGTTGCCAAGCTTCCAAAAAACTACGAGTTTCCGGAAATCTCAGCAAACATTTTTTCACCCAATGTAGATGATACTTCAATTTAATGATCAGGACACCAATCCCACTTGGCTCACCAAATTGCGTTCTTCTAGGTTAAACCGTTCCTTTGCAGGAACCGTTTTCATATTTCGGTTTCACTCTGTTTTCTCCTATATGGATACATGTAGTTGGAACTCTCAATCAAACACGGTTTGTGCTAGCTCTTTAAAACGTGGCACAATAATGTAGTGCCTAGTTCTATCGCTATGGTTTGTGTCCTATTGAAGTACCCCAAGCAGAGACTGACGAGAATCACTTTCATTGAAAGGGGTTGCCAAGCTTCCAAAAAACTACGAGTTTCCGGAAATCTCATTAAACATTTTTTCACCCAATCTTGATGATACTTGCAGGGAATGATCAGGACACCAGTCCCACTTTGCTCACCAAATTGCGTTATTCTAGGTTAAACCGTTCCTTTGCAGTAACCGTTTTCATGTTTAGGTTTTACTCTGTTGTCTCCTCTATGGATACATGTAGTTGGAACTCTAAATCAAACACGGTTTGTGCTAGCTCTTTGAAACTTGGCACAATAATGTAGTGCCTAGTTCTATCGCTATGGTTTGTGTCCTATTGAAGTAGCCCCAAGCAGAGACTGACGAGAATCACTTTCATTGAAAGGGTTTGCCAAGCTTCCAAAAAACTACGAATTTCCGGAAATCTCAGCAAACATTTTTTCACCCAATCTTGATGATACTTCCATTTAATGATCAGTACACCAATCCCACTTGGCTCACCAAATTTCGTTCTTCTAGGTTAAACCGTTCCTTTGCAGGAATCGTTTTCATGTTTAGGTTTCACTCTGTTTTCTCCTATATGGATACATGTTGTTGGAACTCTAAATCAAACACGGTTTGTGCTATCTCTTTGAAACTTGGCACAATAATGTAGTTCCAAGTTCTATCGCTATGGTTTGTGTCCTATTGAAATAGCCCCAAGCAGAGACTGACGAGAATCACTTTCATTGAAATGGGTTGCCAAGCTTCCAATAAACTACGAGTTTCCTGAAATCTCAGTAAACATTTTTTCACCCAAACTTTTGATACTTGTAGGTAATGACCAGAACACCAATCCCATTGGCTCACCAAATTTCGTTCTTCTACATTAAACCGTTCCTTTGCAGTAACCGTTTTCATGTTAAGGTTTCACTCTGTTTTCTCCTATATGGATACATGTAGTTGGAACTCTAAATCAAACACTGTTTGTGCTAGCTCTTTGAAACTTGGCACAATAATGTAGTTCCAAGTTCTGTCACTATGGTTTGTGTCCTATTGAAGTAGCCCCAAGCAGAGACTGACGAGAATGACTTTCATTGAAAGGGGTTGCCAACTTCCAAAAAACGACGTGTTTCCGGAAATCTCAGCAAACATTTTTCACCCAAAATTGATGATACTTCAATTTAATGATCAGGACACCAATCCCATTGGCTCACCAAATTTCGTTCTTCCAGGTTAAACCGTTCCTTTGCAGTAACCGTTTTCATGTTTAGGTTTCACTCTGTTTTCTCCTATATGGATACATCTCGTTGGAACTCTAAATCAAACATGGTTTGTGCTAGCTCTTTAAAACTTGGCACAATAATGTAGTTCCAAGTTGTATCGCTATGGTTTGTGTTCTATTGAAGTAGCTCCAAGCAGAGACTGACGAGAATCATTTTCATTAAAAGGGGTTGCCAAGCTTACAAAAAACTACGAGATTCCGGAAATCTCAGCAAACATTTTTTCACCCAATCTTGATGATACTTCCATTTAATGATCAGTACACCAATCCCAATTGGCTCACCAAATTTCGTTCTTCTAGGTTAAAACGTTCCTTTGAAATAACCGTTTTCATGTTTAGGTTTCACTCTGTTTTCTCCTTTATGGATACATGTAGTTGGAACTCTAAATCAAACACGGTTTGTGCTAGCTCTTTGAAACTTGGCACAATAATGTAGTTCCAAGTTCTATCGCTATGGTTTGTGTCCTATTGAAGTATCCCCAAGCAGAGACCGACGAGAATCACTTTCATTTAAAGGGGTTGGCAAGCTTCCAAAAAACTACGAGTTTCCGGAAATCTCAGCAAACATTTTTTCACCCAATCTTGATGATACTTGCAGGTAATGATCAGGACACCAATCCCACTTGGCTCACCAAATTGCGTTCTTCTTGGTTAAACCGTTCCTTTGCAGTAACCGTTTTCATATTTAGGTGTCACTCTGTTTTCTCCTTTATGGATACATGTAGTTGGAACTCTAAATCAAACACGGTTTGTGCTAGCTCTTTGAAACTTGGCAAAAGAAAGTAGTTCCAAGTTCTATCACTATGGTTTGTGTCCTATTGAAGTAGCCCCAAGCAGAGAGTGACGAGAATCACTTTCATTGAAAGGGGTTGCAAGCTTCCAAAAAATTATGAGTTTCCGGAAATCTCAGCAAACATTTTTTCACCCAATCTTGATGATACTTCCATTTAATGATCAGTACACCAATCCCACTTGGCTCACCCAATTTCGTTCTTCTACATTAAACCGTTCCTTTGCAGTAACCAGTTTAATGTTTATGTTTCACTCTGTTTTCTCCTATATGGATACATGTATTTGGAACTCTAAATCAAACACGGTTTGTGCTAGCTCTTTGAAACGTTGCACAATAATGTAGTTCCAAGTTCTATCGCTATGGTTTGTGTCCTATTGAAGTATCCCCAAGCAGAGACTGACGAGAATCACTTTAATTGAAAGGGGTGGCCAAGCTTCCAAAAAACTACGAGTTTCCGGATATCTCAGCAAACATTTTTTCACCCAGTCTTGATGATACTTGCAGGTAATGATCAGGACACCAATCCCACTTGGCTCACCCAATTTCGTTCTTCTAGGTTAAACCGTTCCTTTGGAGTAACCGTTTTCATGTTAAGGTTTCACTCTGTTTTCTCCTATATGGATACATGTAGTTGGAACTCTAAATCAAACACGGTTTGTGCTAGCTCTTTGAAACTTGGCACAATAATGTAGTTCCAAGTTCTATCGCTATGGTTTGTGTCCTATTGGAGTAGCCCCAAGCAGAGACTGACGAGAATCACTTTCATTGAAAGGGGTTGCCAAGCTTCCAAAAAACTACGAGTTTCCGGAAATCTCAGCAAACATTTTTTCACCCAATGTAGATGATACTTCAATTTAATGATCAGGACACCAATCCCACTTGGCTCACCAAATTGCGTTCTTCTAGGTTAAACCGTTCCTTTGCAGGAACCGTTTTCATATTTCGGTTTCACTCTGTTTTCTCCTATATGGATACATGTAGTTGGAACTCTCAATCAAACACGGTTTGTGCTATCTCTTTAAAACGTGGCACAATAATGTAGTTCCAAGTTCTATCGCTATGGTTTGTGTCCTATTGAAGTAGCCCCAAGCAGAGACTGACGAGAATCACTTTAATTGAAAGGGGTGGCCAAGCTTCCAAAAAACTACGAGTTTCCGGAAATCTCAGCAAACATTTTTTCACCCAATCTTGATGATACTTGCAGGTAATGATCAGGACACCAATCCCACTTGGCTCACCCAATTTCGTTCTTCTAGGTTAAACCGTTCCTTTGCAGTAACCGTTTCATGTTTAGGTGTCACTCTGTTTTCTCCTTTATGGATACATGTAGTTGGAACTCTAAATCAAACACGGTTTGTGCTAGCTCTTTGAAACTTGGCAAAAGAATGTAGTTCCAAGTTCTATCACTATGGTTTGTGTCCTATTGAAGTAGCCCCAAGCAGAGAGTGACGAGAATCACTTTCATTGAAAGGGGTTGCCAAGCTTCCAAAAAACTACGAGTTTCCGGAAATTTCAGCAAACATTTTTTCAGCCAATCTTGATGATAGTTGAAGGTAATGACCAGTACACCAATTCCAGTTGGCTCACCCAATTTCGTTCTTCTAGGTTAAACCGTTCCTTTGGAGTAACCGTTTTCATGTTAAGGTTTCACTCTGTTTTCTCCTATATGGATACATGTAGTTGGAACTCTAAATCAAACACGGTTTGTGCTAGCTCTTTGAAACTTGGCACAATAATGTAGTTCCAAGTTCTATCGCTATGGTTTGTGTCCTATTGGAGTAGCCCCAAGCAGAGACTGACGAGAATCACTTTCATTGAAAGGGGTTGCCAAGCTTCCAAAAAACTCCGAGGTTCCGGAAATCTCAGCAAACATTTTTTCACCCAATGTAGATGATACTTCAATTTAATGATCAGGACACCAATCCCACTTGGCTCACCAAATTGCGTTCTTCTAGGTTAAACCGTTCCTTTGCAGGAACCGTTTTCATATTTCGGTTTCACTCTGTTTTCTCCTATATGGATACATGTAGTTGGAACTCTCAATCAAACACGGTTTGTGCTAGCTCTTTAAAACGTGGCACAATAATGTAGTTCCAAGTTCTATCGCTATGGTTTGTGTCCTATTGAAGTAGCCCCAAGCAGAGACTGCCGAGAATCACTTTAATTGAAAGGGGTGGCCAAGCTTCCAAAAAACTACGAGTTTCCGGAAATCTCAGCAAACATTTTTTCACCCAATCTTGATGATACTTGCAGGTAATGATCAGGACACCAATCCCACTTGGCTCACCCAATTTCGTTCTTCTAGGTTAAACCGTTCCTTTGCAGTAACCGTTTCATGTTTAGGTGTCACTCTGTTTTCTCCTTTATGGATACATGTAGTTGGAACTCTAAATCAAACACGGTTTGTGCTAGCTCTTTGAAACTTGGCAAAAGAATGTAGTTGCAAGTTCTATCACTATGGTTTGTGTCCTATTGAAGTAGCCCCAAGCAGAGAGTGACGAGAATCACTTTCATTGAAAGGGGTTGCCAAGCTTCCAAAAAACTACGAGTTTCCGGAAATCTCAGCAAACATTTTTTCACCCAATCTTGATGATAGTTGAAGGTAATGACCAGTACACCAGTCCCAGTTGGCTCACCAAATTTCGTTCTTCTAGGTTAAACCGTTCCTTTGGAGTAACCGTTTTCATGTTAAGGTTTCACTCTGTTTTCTCCTATATGGATACATGTAGTTGGAACTCTAAATCAAACACGGTTTGTGCTAGCTCTTTGAAACTTGGCACAATAATGTGGTTCCAAGTTCTATCGCTATGGTTTGTGTCCTATTGGAGTAGCCCCAAGCAGAGACTGACGAGAATCACTTTCATTGAAAGGGGTTGCCAAGCTTCCAAAAAACTCCGAGTTTCCGGAAATCTCAGCAAACATTTTTTCACCCAATGTAGATGATACTTCCATTTAATGATCAGTACACAATCCCACTTGGCTCACCAAATTTCATTCTTCTAGGTTAAACCGTTCCTTTGCAGTAACCGTTTTCATGTTTAGGTTTCTCTCTGTTTTCTCTTATATGCATACATGAAGTTGGAACTCTAAATCAAACACGGCTTGTGCTAGCTCTTTGAAATTTGGCACAATAATGTAGTTCCAAGTTCTATCTCTATGGTTTGTGTCCTATTGAAGTAGCCCCAAGCAGAGACTGACTAGAATCACTTTCATTGAAAAGGGTTGCCAAGCTTCCAAAAAACTACGAGTTTCCTGAAATCTCAGCAAATATTTTTTCACCCAATCTTGATGATACTTGCACGTAATGATCAGTACACCAATCCCACTTGGCTCACCAAATTTCGTTCTTCTATGTTAAACCGTTCCTTTGGAGTAACCGTTTTCATGTTAAGGTTTCACTCTGTTTTCTCCTATATGGATACATGTAGTTGGAACTCTAAATCAAACACGGTTTGTGCTAGCTCTTTGAAACTTGGCACAATAATGTAGTTCCAAGTTCTATCGCTATGGTTTGTGTCCTATTGGAGTAGCCCCAAGCAGAAACTGACGAGAATCACTTTTATTGAAAGGGGTTGCCAGGCTTCCAAAAAACTACGAGTTTCCGGAAATCTCATTAAACATTTTTTCAACCAATCTAGATGATACTTCCATTTAATGATCAGTATACCAATCCCACTTGGCTCACCAAATGGCGTTCTTCTAGTTTAAACCGTTCATTTGCAGTAACCGTTTTCAAGTTTAGGTTTCACTCTGTTTTCTCCTATATGGATACATGTAGTTGGAACTCTAAATCAAACACGGTTTCTACTAGCTCTTTGAAACTTGGCACAATAATGCAGTTCCAAGATCTATTGCTATGGTTTGTGTCCTATTGGAGTAGCCCCAAGCAGAGACTGACGAGAATCACTTTAATTAAAAGGGGATGCCAAGCTTCCAAAAAACTACGAGTTTCCGGAAATCTCAGCAAACATTTTTTCACCCAATCTTGATGATACTTTCAGGTAATGGTCAGGACACGAGTCCCAGTTGGCTCACCCAATTTCGTTCTTCTAGGTTAAACCGTTCCTTTGCAGGAACCGTTTTCAAGTTTAGGTTTCACTTGTTTTCTCCTATATGAATACATGTAGTTGGAACTCTAAATCAAACACGCTTTGTGCTAGGTCTTTGAAACTTGGCACAATAATGTAGTTCCATGTTCTATCGCTATGGTTTGTGTCCTATTGAAGTAGCCCCAAGAAGAGAAGGACGAGAATCACTTTCATTGAAAGGGTTTGCCAAGCTTCCAAAAAACTACAAGTTTCCAGAAATCTCATTAAACATTTTTTCACCCAATCTTGATGATACTTGCAGGTAATGATCAGGACACCAATACCACTTGGCTCACCAAATTGCATTCTTCTAGGTTAAACCGTTCCTTTGCAGTAACCATTTTCATGTTTAGGTGTCACTCTGTTTTCTCCTATATGGATACATGTAGTTGGAACTCTAAATCAAACACGGTTTGTGCTATCTCGTTGATACTTGGCACAATAATGTAGTTCCAAGTTCTATCGCTATGGTTTGCGTCCTATTGAAGTAGCCCCAAGCAGAGACTGACGAGAATGACTTTCATTGAAAGGGGTTGCCAAGCTTCCAAAAAACTACGAGTTTCCGGAAATCTCAGCAAACACTTTTTCACCCAATCTAGATGATACTTCCATTTAATGATCAGTATACCAATCCCACTTGGTACACCAAATTTCGTTCTTCTAGGTAAAACCGTTCCTTTGCAGGAACCGTTTTCAAGTTTAGGTTTCACTTGTTTTCTCCTATATGAATACATGTAGTTGGAACTCTAAATCAAACACGGTTTGTGCTAGCTCTTTGAAACTGGGCACAATAATGTAGTTCCAAGTTCTATCGCTATGGTTTGTGTCCTATTGAAGTAGCCCCAAGCAGAGACTGACGAGAATCACTTTCATTGAAAGGGGTTGCCAAGCTTCCAAAAAACTACGAGTTTCCTGAAATCTCATTAAACATTTTTTCACCCAATCTTGGTGATGCTTGCAGGTAATGATCAGGACACCAATCCCACTTGGCTCACCAAGTGGCGTTCTTCTAGGTTAAACCGTTTCTTTGCAGTAACCATTTTCAGGTTTAGGTTTCACTCTGTTTTCTCCTATATGGATACATGTAGTTGGAACTCTAAATCAAACACGGTTTGTGCTAGCTCTTTGAAACTTGGCACAATAATGTAGTTCCAAGTTCTATCGCTATGGTTGGTGTCCTATTGAAGTACCCCCAAGGAGAGACTGACGAGAATCACTTTCATTGAAAGGGGTTGCCAAGCTTCCAAAAAACTACGAGTTTCCGGAAATCTCATTAAACATTTTTTCACCCAATCTGGATGATACTTCCATTTAATGATCAGTATACCAATCCCACTTGGCTCACCAAATGGCGTTCTTCTAGGTTAAACCGTTTCTTTGCAGTAACCGTTTTCATGTTTAGGTTTCACTCTGTTTTCTCCTATATGGATACATGTATTTGGAACTCTAAATCAAACACGGTTTGTGCTATCTCTTTGAAACTTGGCACAATAATGTAGTTCCAAGTTCTGTCGCTATGGTTTGTGTCCTATTGAAGTAGCCCCAAGCATAGACTGACGAGAATCACTTTCATTGAAAGGGGTTGCCGAGCTTCCAAAAAACTACGAGTTTACGGAAATCTCAGCAAACATTTTTTCACCCAATCTAGATGATACTTCCATTTAATGATCAGTATACCAATACCACTTGGTACACCAAATTCCGTTCTTCTAGTTTAAACCGTTCCTTTGCAGGAACCGTTTTCAAGTTTAGGTTTCACTTGTTTTCTCCTATATGAATACATGTAGTTGGAACTCTAAATCAAACACGGTTTGTGCTAGGTCTTTGAAACTTGGCACAATAATGTAGTTCCAAGTTCTATCACTATGGTTTGTGTCCGATTGAAGTAGCCCCAAGCAGAGACTGACGAGAATCTCTTTCATTGAAAGCGGTTGCCAAGCTTCCAAAAAACTACGAGTTTCCGGAAATCTCATTAAACATTTTTTCACCCAATCTTGATGATGCCTGCAGGTAATGATCAGGACACCAATCCCCCTTGGCTCACCAAATGGCGTTCTTCTAGGTTAAACCGTTTCTTTGCAGTAACCGTTTTCATGTTTAGGTTTCACTCTGTTTTCTCCTATATGGATACATGCAGTTGGAACTCTAAATCAAACACGGTTTGTGCTAGCTCTTTGAAACTTGGCAAAAGAATGTAGTTCCAAGTTCTATCACTATTATTTGTGTCCTATTGAAGTAGCCCCAAGCAGAGAGTGACGAGAATCACTTTCATTGAAAGGGGTTGCCAAGCTTCCAAAAAATTATGAGTTTCCGGAAATCTCAGCAAACATTTTTTCACCCAATCTTGATGATACTTCCATTTAATGATCAGTACACCAATCCCACTTGGCTCACCAAATTGCGTTCTTCTAGGTTAAACCGTTCCTTTGCAGGAACCGTTTTCATATTTCGGTTTCACTCTGTTTTCTCCTATATGGATACATGTAGTTGGAACTCTCAATCAAACACGGTTTGTGCTAGCTCTTTGAAACGTGGCACAATAATGTAGTTCCAAGTTCTATCGCAATGGTTTGTGTCCTACTGAATAGCCCCAAGCAGAGAAGGACGAGAATCACTTTCATTGAAAGGGGTTGCCAGCTTCCAAAAAACTACGAATTTCCGGAAATCTCAGCAAACATTTTTTCACCAAATCGTGATGACAGTTGCAGGTAATGATCAGTACACAAGTCCCAGTTGGCTCACCCAATTTCGTTCTTCTAGGTTAAACCGTTCCTTTGCAGTAACCGTTTTAATGTTTAGGTTTCACTCTGTTTTCTCCTATATGGATACATGTAGTTGGAACTCTAAATCAATCACGGTTTGTGCTAGCTCTTTGACACTTGGCACAATAATGTAGTTCCAAGTTATATCGCTATGGTTTGTGTCCTATTGGAGTAGCCCCAAGCAGAGACTGACGATAATCACTTTCATTGAAAGGGGTTGCCAAGCTTCCAAAAAACTACGAGTTTCCGGAAATCTCAGTAAACATTTTTTCACCCAATCTTGATAGTTTCAGGTAATGATCAGGACACCAGTCCCAGTTGGCTCACCCAATTTCGTTCTTCTAGGTTAAACCGTTCCTTTGCAGTAACCGTTTTAATGTTTAGGTTTCACTCTGTTTTCTCCTATATGGATACATGTAGTTGGAACTCTAAATCAAACACGGTTTGTGCTAGCTCTTTGACACTTGGCACAATAATGTAGTTCCAAGTTCTATTGCTATGGTTTGTGTCCTATTGAAGTAGCCCCAAGGAGAGACTGACGAGAATCACTTTCATTGAAAGGGGATGCCAAGCTTCAAAAAACTACGAGTTTCCGGAAATCTCAGCAAATATTTTTTCACCCAATCTAGATGATACTTCCATTTAATGATCAGTATACCAATCCCACTTGGTCCACCAAATTTCGTTCTTCTAGGTTAAACCGTTCCTTTGCAGGAACCGTTTTCAAGTTTAGGTTTCACTTGTTTTCTCCTATATGAATACATGTAGTTGGAACTCTAAATCAAACACGGTTTCTGCTAGCTCTTTGAAACTTGGCACAATAATGTAGTTCCAAGTTCTATCGCTATGGTTTGTGTCCTATTGAAGTAGCCCCAAGCAGAGAAGGACGAGAGTCACTTTCATTGAAAGGGGTTGCCAAGCTTCCAAAAAACTACAAGTTTCCGGAAATCTCATTAAACATTTTTTCACCCAATCTTGATGATAGTTGCAGGTCATGATCAGGACACCAATCCCACTTGGCTCACCAAATTGCGTTCTTCTAGGTTAAACCGTTCCTTTGCAGTAACCATTTTCATGTTTAGGTGTCACTCTCTTTTCTCCTCTATGGATACATGTAGTTGGAACTCTAAATCAAACACTGTTTGTGCTAGCTCTTTGAAACTTGGCACAAGAATGTAGTTCCAAGTTCTATTGCTATGGTTTGTAACCTATTGAAGTAGCCCCAAGCAGAGACTGACGAGAATCACTTTCATTGAAAGGGGTTGCCAAGCTTCCAAAAAACTACGAGTTTCCGGAAATCTCAGCAAAAATTTTTTCACCCAATATTGATGATAGTTGCAGGTAATGATCAGGACACCAATCCCACTTGGCTCACCAAATTTCGTTCTTCTATGTTAAACCGTTCCTTTGGAGTAACCGTTTTCATGTTAAGGTTTCACTCTGTTTTCTCCTATATGGATACATGTATTTGGAACTCTAAATCAAAAACGGTTTGTGCTAGCTCTTTGAAACTTGGCACAATAATGTAGTTCCAAGTTCTATCGCTATGGTTTGTGTCCTATTGGAGTAGCCCCAAACAGAGACTTACGAGAATCACTTTCATTGAAAGGGGTTGCGAAGCTTCCAAAAAACTACGAGTTTCCTGAAATCTCAGCAAACATTTTTTCACCCAATCTTGATGATAGTTGCAGGTAATGATCAGGACACCAATCCCACTTGGCTCACCAAATTTCGTTCTTCTAGGTTAAACTGTTCCTTTTGCAGTAACCGTTTTCATGTTTCGGTTTCACTCTGTTTTCTCCTATATGGATACATGTAGTTGGAACTCTAAATCAAACACGGTTTCTGCTAGCTCTTTGAAACTTGGCACAATAATGTAGTTCCAAGTTCTATCACTATTGTTTGTGTCCTATTGAAGTAGCCCCAAGCAGAGACTGACGAGAATCACTTTCATTGAAAGGGGATGCCAAGCTTCCATTAAACTACGAGTTTCCTGAAATCTCAGTAAACATTTTTTCACCCAAACTTTTGATACTTGCAGGTAATGACCAGAACACCAATCCCATTGGCTCACCAAATTTCGTTCCTCTACATTAAACCGTTCCTTGGCAGTAACCGTTTTCATGTTAAGGTTTCACTCTGTTTTCTCCTATATGGATACATGTAGTTGGAACTCTAAATCAAACACGGTTTGTGCAAGCTCTTTGAAACTTGGCACAATAATGTAGTTCCAAGTTCTATCGCTATGGTTTGTGTCCTATTGAAGTAGCCCCAAGCAGAGACTGACGAGAATCACTTTCATTTAAAGGGGTTTCCAAGCTTCCAAAAAACTACGAGTTTCCGGAAATCTCAGCAAACATATTTTCACCCAATATTGATGATACTTCCACTTAATGATCAGTACATAATCCCACTTGGCTCACCAAATTTCGTTCTTCTAGGTTAAACCGTTCCTTTGGAGTAACCGTTTTCATGATTAGGTTTCACTCTGTTTTCTCCTATATGGATACATGTAGTTGGAACTCTAAATCAAACACGGTTGGTGCTAGCTCTTTGAAACTTGGCACAATAATGTAGTTCCAAGTTCTATCGCTATGGTTTGTGTCCTATTGAAGTAGCCCCAAGCAGAGACTGACGAGAATCACTTTTATTTAATGGGGTTGCCAAGCTTCCAAAAACTACGAGTGTCCTGAAATCTCAGCAAACATTTTTTCACCCAATCGAGATGATACTTCCACTTAATGATCAGTACACCAATCCCACTTGGCTCACCAAATTTCGTTCTTCTAGGTTAAACCGTTCCTTTGCAGGAACCGTTTTCATGTTTAGGTTTCACTCTGATTTCTCCTATATGGATACATGTAGTTGGAACTCTAAATCAAACACGGTTTGTGCTATCTCTTTGAAACATGAAACAATAATGTAGTTCCAAGTTCTATCGCTATGGTTTGTGTCCTATTGAAGTAGCCCCTAGCAGAGACTGACGAGAATCACATTCATTTAAACGGGTTGCCAAGCTGCGAAAAAACTACGAATATTCTGAAATCTCAGCAAACATTTTTTCACCCAATCTTGATGATACTTGGCAGGTAATGATCAGTACACCAATCCCACTTGGCTCACCAAATTGCGTTCTTCTAGGTTAAACCGTTCCTTTGCAGTAACCGGTTTCATGTTTAGGTTTCACTCTGTTTTCTCCTATATGGATACATGTATTTGGAACTCTAAATCAAACACGGTTTGTGCTAGCTCTTTGAAACTTGGCACAATAATGTAGTTCCATGTTCTATCGCTATGGTTTGTGTCCTATTGAAGTAGCCCCAAGAAGAGACTGACAAGAATGACTTTCATTGAAAGGGGTTGCCAAGCTTCCAAAAAACGACGGGTTTCCCGAAATCTCAGCAAACATTTTTTCACCCAATCTTGATGATACTTGCTTGTAATGATCAGTACACCAATCCCACTTGGCTCACCAAATTGCGTTCTTCTAGGTTAAACCGTTCCTTTGCAGAAACCGTTTTCATGTTTAGGTTTCACTCTGTTTTCTCCTATATGGATACATGTATTTGGAACTCTAAATCAAACACGGTTTGTGCTAGCTCTTTGAAACTTGGCACAATAATGTAGTTCCAAGTTCTATCGCTATGGTTTGTGTCCTATTGAAGTAGCCCCAAGCAGAGACTGACGACTATCACTTTCATTGAAAGGGTTCCCAAGCTTCAAAAAAAGTACGAGTTTCCGGATTTCTCAGCAAACATGTTTTCACACAATCTTGATGATACTTGCACGTAATGATGAGTACACCAATCCCAATAGGCTCACTAAATTGCGTTCTTCTAGGTTAAACCGTTCCTTTTCAGTAACCGTTTTCATGTTTAGGTTTCACTCTGTTTTCTCCCTTATGGATACATGTAGTTGGAACTCTAAATCAAACACGGTTTGTGCTAGCTATTTGAAACTTGGCACAATAATGTAGTTCCAACTTCTATCGCTATGGTTTGTGTCCTATTGAAGAAGCCCCAAGCAGAGACTGACGAGAATCACTTTCATTGAAAGGGGTTGCGAAGCTTCCAAAAAACTACGAGTTTCCTGAAATCTCAGCAAACATTTTTTCACCCAATCTTGATGATACTTGCAGGTAATGATCAGTACACCAATCCCACTTGGCTCACTAAATTGCGTTCTTCTAGGATATACCGTTCCTTCGCAGTAACTGTTATCATGTTTAGGTTTCACTCTGTTTTCTCCTATATGGATACATGTAGTTGGAACTCTAAATCAAACACGGTTTGTGCTAGCTCTTTGAAACTTGGCACAATAATGTGTTCCAAGTTCTATCCCTATGCTTTGTGTCCTATTGAAGTAGCCCCAAGAGAGACTGACGAGAATCACTTTCATTGAAAGGGGTTGCCAAGCTTCCAAAAAACTACGAGTTTCCGGAAATCTCAGCAAACATTTTTTCACCCAATGTTGATGATACTTGCAGGTAATGGTCAGTACACCAATCCCTCTTGGCTCACCAAATTGCGTTCTTCTATGTTAAACCGTTCCTTTGCAGTAACCGTTTTCATGTTTAGGTTTCAATCTGTTTTCTCCTATATGGATACATGTAGTTGGAACACTAAATCAAACACGGTTTGTGCTAGCTCTTTGAAACTTGGCACACTAATGTAGTTCCAAGTTCTATCGCTATGTTTTGTGTCCTATTGAAGTAGCCCCAAGCAGAGACTGACGAGAATCACTTTCATTGACAGGGTTTGCCAAGCTTCAAAAAAACTATGAGTTTCCGGAAATCTCAGCAAACATTTTTTCACCCAATCTTGATGATACTTGCAGGTAATGGTCCTTACACCAATCCCACTTGGCTCACCAAATTTCGTTCTTCTAGGTTAAACCGTTCCTTTGCAGTAACCGTTTTCATGTTTAGGTTTCACTCTGTTTTCTCCTATACGGATACATGTAGTTGGAACTCTAAATCAAACACGGTTTGTGGTAGCTCTTTGAAACTTAGCAGAATAATGTAGTTCCAAGTTCTATCGCTATGGTTTGTGTCCTATTGAAGTATCCCCAAGCAGAGACCGACGAGATTCACTATCATTGAAACGGGTTTGCAAGCTACCAATTAACTACCGAGTTTCCGGAAATCTCAGCAAACATTTTTTCACCCAATCTTGATGATACTTGCAGGTAATGGTCCTTACACCAATCCCACTTGGCTCACCAAATTTCGTTCCTCTAGGTTAAACCGTTCCTTTGCAGTAACCGTTTTCATGTTTAGGTTTCACTCTGTTTTCTCCTATACGGATACATGTAGTTGGAACTCTAAATCAAACACGGTTTGTGCTAGCTCTTTGAAACTTAGCCCAATAATGTATTTCCAAGTTCTATCGCTATGGTTTGTGTTCTATTGAAGTAGCCCCAAGCAGAGACTGACGAGAATCAATTTCATTGAAAGGGGTTGCCAAGCTTCCAAAAAACTACGAGTTTTGTGAAATCTCAGCAAATATTTTTTCACCCAATCCTGATGATACTTGCAGCTAATGATCAGTACACCAATCCCACTTGGCTCACCAAATTTCGTTCTTCTAGGTTAAACCGTTCCTTTGCAGTAACCGTTTCCATGTTTAGGTTTCACTCTGTTTTCTCCTATATGGATACATGTAGTTGGAACTCTAAATCAAACAAGGAGTGTGCTAGCTCTTTGAAACTTGGCACAATAATGTAGTTCCAAGTTCTATCGCTATGGTTTGTGTCCTACTGAAGTAGCCCCAAGCAGAGACTGACGAGTATCACTTTCATTGAAAGGGGGTGCCAAGCTTCCAAAAAACTACGAGTTTCGGAAATCTCAGCAAACATGTTTTCACCCAATCTTGATGATACTTGACGTAATGATCAGTACAACAATCCCACTTGGCTCACTAAATTGCGTTCTTCTAGGTTAAACCGTTCAATTGCAGGAACCGTTTTCATGTTTAGGTTTCACTCTGTTTTCTCCCTTATGGATACATGTAGTTGGAACTCTAAATCGAACACGGTTTGTGCTAGCTCTTTGAAACTTGGCACAAGAACGTAGTTCCAAGCTCTATCGCTATGATTTGTGTCCTATTGAAGTAGCCCAAGCAGAGACTGACGAGAATCACTTTCATTGAAAGGGGTTGTCAAGCTTCCAAAAAACTACGAGTTTCCTGAAATCTCAGCAGACATTTTTTCACCCAATCTTGAAGATACTTGCACGTAATGATCAGTACAGCAATCCCACTTGGCTCACCAAATTGCGTTCTTCTAGGTTAAACCGTTCCTTTGCAGTAACCGTTTTCATGTTTAGGTTTCACTCTGTTTTCTCCCTTATGGATACATGTAGTTGGAACTCTAAATCGAACACGGTTTGTGCTAGCTCTTTGAAACTTGGCACAAGAACGTAGTTCCAAGCTCTATCGCTATGATTTGTGTCCTATTGAAGTAGCCCCAAGCAGAGACTGACGAGAATCACTTTCATTTAAAGGGGTTTCCAAGCTTCCAAAAAACTACGAGTTTCCGGAAATCTCAGCAAACATATTTTTCACCCAATATTGATGATACTTCCACTTAATGATCAGTACATAATCCCACTTGGCTCACCAAATTTCGTTCTTCTAGGTTAAACCGTTCCTTTGGAGTAACCGTTTTCATGATTAGGTTTCACTCTGTTTTCTCCTATATGGATACATGTAGTTGGAACTCTAAATCAAAACACGGTTGGTGCTAGCTCTTTGAAACTTGGCACAATAATGTAGTTCCAAGTTCTATCGCTATGGTTTGTGTCCTATTGAAGTAGCCCCAAGCAGAGACTGACGAGAATCACTTTTATTTAATGGGGTTGCCAAGCTTCCAAAAAACTACGAGTGTCCTGAAATCTCAGCAAACATTTTTTCACCCAATCGAGATGATACTTCCACTTAATGATCAGTACACCAATCCCACTTGGCTCACCAAATTTCGTTCTTCTAGGTTAAACCGTTCCTTTGCAGGAACCGTTTTCATGTTTAGGTTTCACTCTGATTTCTCCTATATGGATACATGTAGTTGGAACTCTAAATCAAACACGGTTTTGTGCTATCTCTTTGAAACATGAAACAATAATGTAGTTCCAAGTTCTATCGCTATGGTTTGTGTCCTATTGAAGTAGCCCCTAGCAGAGACTGACGAGAATCACATTCATTTAAACGGGTTGCCAAGCTGCGAAAAAACTACGAATATTCTGAAATCTCAGCAAACATTTTTTCACCCAATCTTGATGATACTTGCAGGTAATGATCAGTACACCAATCCCACTTGGCTCACCAAATTGCGTTCTTCTAGGTTAAACCGTTCCTTTGCAGTAACCGTTTTCATGTTTAGGTTTCACTCTGTTTTCTCCTATATGGATACATGTATTTGGAACTCTAAATCAAACACGGTTTGTGCTAGCTCTTTGAAACTTGGCACAATAATGTAGTTCCATGTTCTATCGCTATGGTTTGTGTCCTATTGAAGTAGCCCCAAGAAGAGACTGACAAGAATGACTTTCATTGAAAGGGGTTGCCAAGCTTCCAAAAAACGACGGGTTTCCGGAAATCTCAGCAAACATTTTTTCACCCAATCTTGATGATACTTGCTTGTAATGATCAGTACACCAATCCCACTTGGCTCACCAAATTGCGTTCTTCTAGGTTAAACCGTTCCTTTGCAGAAACCGTTTTCATGTTTAGGTTTCACTCTGTTTTCTCCTATATGGATACATGTATTTGGAACTCTAAATCAAACACGGTTTGTGCTAGCTCTTTGAAACTTGGCACAATAATGTAGTTCCAAGTTCTATCGCTATGGTTTGTGTCCTATTGAAGTAGCCCCAAGCAGAGACTGACGACTATCACTTTCATTGAAAGGGGTTCCCAAGCTTCAAAAAAAGTACGAGTTCCGGATTTCTCAGCAAACATGTTTTCACACAATCTTGATGATACTTGCACGTAATGATGAGTACACCAATCCCAATAGGCTCACTAAATTGCGTTCTTCTAGGTTAAACCGTTCCTTTTCAGTAACCGTTTCATGTTTAGGTTTCACTCTGTTTTCTCCCTTATGGATACATGTAGTTGGAACTCTAAATCAAACACGGTTTGTGCTAGCTATTTGAAACTTGGCACAATAATGTAGTTCCAACTTCTATCGCTATGGTTTGTGTCCTATTGAAGAAGCCCCAAGCAGAGACTGACGAGAATCACTTTCATTGAAAGGGGTTGCGAAGCTTCCAAAAAACTACGAGTTTCCTGAAATCTCAGCAAACATTTTTTCACCCAATCTTGATGATACTTGCAGGTAATGATCAGTACACCAATCCCACTTGGCTCACTAAATTGCGTTCTTCTAGGATATACCGTTCCTTCGCAGTAACTGTTATCATGTTTAGGTTTCACTCTGTTTTCTCCTATATGGATACATGTAGTTGGAACTCTAAATCAAACACGGTTTGTGCTAGCTCTTTGAAACTTGGCACAATAATGTGTTCCAAGTTCTATCCCTATGCTTTGTGTCCTATTGAAGTAGCCCCAAGAGAGACTGACGAGAATCACTTTCATTGAAAGGGGTTGCCAAGCTTCCAAAAAACTACGAGTTTCCGGAAATCTCAGCAAACATTTTTTCACCCAATGTTGATGATACTTGCAGGTAATGGTCAGTACACCAATCCCTCTTGGCTCACCAAATTGCGTTCTTCTATGTTAAACCGTTCCTTTGCAGTAACCGTTTTCATGTTTAGGTTTCAATCTGTTTTTCTCCTATATGGATACATGTAGTTGGAACACTAAATCAAACACGGTTTGTGCTAGCTCTTTGAAACTTGGCACACTAATGTAGTTCCAAGTTCTATCGCTATGTTTTGTGTCCTATTGAAGTAGCCCCAAGCAGAGACTGACGAGAATCACTTTCATTGACAGGGTTTGCCAAGCTTCAAAAAAACTATGAGTTTCCGGAAATCTCAGCAAACATTTTTTCACCCAATCTTGATGATACTTGCAGGTAATGGTCCTTACACCAATCCCACTTGGCTCACCAAATTTCGTTCTTCTAGGTTAAACCGTTCCTTTGCAGTAACCGTTTTCATGTTTAGGTTTCACTCTGTTTTCTCCTATACGGATACATGTAGTTGGAACTCTAAATCAAACACGGTTTGTGGTAGCTCTTTGAAACTTAGCAGAATAATGTAGTTCCAAGTTCTATCGCTATGGTTTGTGTCCTATTGAAGTATCCCCAAGCAGAGACCGACGAGATTCACTATCATTGAAACGGGTTTGCAAGCTACCAATTAACTACGAGTTTCCGGAAATCTCAGCCAAACATTTTTCACCCAATCTTGATGATACTTGCAGGTAATGGTCCTTACACCAATCCCACTTGGCTCACCAAATTTCGTTCCTCTAGGTTAAACCGTTCCTTTGCAGTAACCGTTTTCATGTTTAGGTTTCACTCTGTTTTCTCCTATACGGATACATGTAGTTGGAACTCTAAATCAAACACGGTTTGTGCTAGCTCTTTGAAACTTAGCCCAATAATGTATTTCCAAGTTCTATCGCTATGGTTTGTGTTCTATTGAAGTAGCCCCAAGCAGAGACTGACGAGAATCAATTTCATTGAAAGGGGTTGCCAAGCTTCCAAAAAACTACGAGTTTCGTGAAATCTCAGCAAATATTTTTTCACCCAATCCTGATGATACTTGCAGCTAATGATCAGTACACCAATCCCACTTGGCTCACCAAATTTCGTTCTTCTAGGTTAAACCGTTCCTTTGCAGTAACCGTTTCCATGTTTAGGTTTCACTCTGTTTTCTCCTATATGGATACATGTAGTTGGAACTCTAAATCAAACAAGGAGTGTGCTAGCTCTTTGAAACTTGGCACAATAATGTAGTTCCAAGTTCTATCGCTATGGTTTGTGTCCTACTGAAGTAGCCCCAAGCAGAGACTGACGAGTATCACTTTCATTGAAAGGGGGTGCCAAGCTTCCAAAAAACTACGAGTTTCGGAAATCTCAGCAAACATGTTTTCACCCAATCTTGATGATACTTGCACGTAATGATCAGTACAACAATCCCACTTGGCTCACTAAATTGCGTTCTTCTAGGTTAAACCGTTCAATTGCAGGAACCGTTTTCATGTTTAGGTTTCACTCTGTTTTCTCCCTTATGGATACATGTAGTTGGAACTCTAAATCGAACACGGTTTGTGCTAGCTCTTTGAAACTTGGCACAAGAACGTAGTTCCAAGCTCTATCGCTATGATTTGTGTCCTATTGAAGTAGCCCCAAGCAGAGACTGACGAGAATCACTTTCATTGAAAGGGGTTGTCAAGCTTCCAAAAAACTACGAGTTTCCTGAAATCTCAGCAGACATTTTTTCACCCAATCTTGAAGATACTTGCACGTAATGATCAGTACAGCAATCCCACTTGGCTCACCAAATTGCGTTCTTCTAGGTTAAACCGTTCCTTTGCAGTAACCGTTGTCATGTTTAGGTTTCAATCTGTTTTCTCCTATATGGATACATGTAGTTGGAACTGTAAATCAAACACGGTTTGTGCTAGCTCTTTGAAACTTGGCACAATAATGTAGTTCCAAGTTCTATCACTATGGTTTGTGTCCTATTGAAGAAGCCCCAAGCAGAGACTGACGAGAATCACTTTCATTTAAAGGGGTTGCGAAGCTTCCAAAAAACTACGAGGTTCCTGAAATCTCAGCAAACATTTTTTCACCCAATCTTGATGATACTTGCAGGTAATGATCAGTACACCAATCCCACTTGGCTCACTAAATTGCGTTCTTCTAGGTTAAACCGTTCCTTTGCAGTAACCGTTGTCATGTTTAGGTTTCAATCTGTTTTCTCCTATATGGATACATGTAGTTGGAACTCTAAATCAAACACGGTTTGTGCTAGCTCTTTGAAACTTGGCACACTAATGTAGTTCCAAGTTCTATCCCTATGGTTTGTGTCCTATTGAAGTAGCCCCAAGGAGAGACTGACAAGAATCTCTTTCATTGAAAGGGGTTGCCAAACTTCCAAAAAACTACGAGTTTCCGGAAATCTAGGCAAACATTTTTTCACCCAATCTTGATGATACTTGCAGGTAATGGTCCTTACACAAATCCCACTTTGCTCACCAAATTTCGTTCTTCTAGGTTAAACCGTTCCTTTGCAGTAACCGTTTTCATGTTTAGGTTTCACTCTGTTTTCTCCTACATGGATACATGTAGTTGGAACTCTAAATCAAACACGGTTTGTGCTAGCTCTTTAAAACTTGGCACACTAATGTAGTTCCAAGTTCTATCGCTATGGTTTGTGTCCTATTGAAGTAGCCCCAAGCAGAGACTGACGAGAATCACTTTCATTGAAAGGGGTTGCCAAGCTTCCAATAAACGACGAGTTTCCAGAAAGCTCAGCAAACATTTTTTCACCCAATCTTGATGATATTGAAGGTAATGGTCCGTACACCAATCCTATATGGCTCACCAAATTTAATTCTTCTAGTTTAAACCGTTCCTTTGCAGGAACCGTTTTCATGTTTAGGTTTCACTCTGTTTTCTCCTATATGGATACATGTAGTTGGAAGTCTAAGTCGAACACGGTTTGTGCTAGCTCTTTGAAACGTGGCAGAAGAATGTGGTTCCAAGTTCTTTCGCTATGGTTTGTGTCCTATTGAAGTAGCCCCAAGCAGAGACTGACGAGAATCACTTTCATTCAATTGGGTTGCCAAGCTTCCAAAAAACTACGAGTTTCCTGAAATCTCAGCAAACATTTTTTCACCCAACCTTGATGATACTTGCAGGTAATGATCAGTACACCAATCCCACTTGGATCACTAAATTTCGTTCTTCTAGGTTAAACCGTTCCTTTGCAGTAACCGTTTTCATGTTTAGGTTTCACTCTGTTTTCTCCTATATGGATACATGTAGTTGGAACTCTAAATCAAACACGGTTTGTGCTAGCTCTTTGAAACTTGGTACAATAATGTAGTTCCAAGTTCTATCGCTATGGTTTGTGTCCTATTGAAGTAGCCCCAAGCAGAGACTGACGAGAATCACTTTCATGGAAAGGGGTTGCCAAGCTTCCAAAAAACTACGAGTTTCCGGAAATCTCAGCAAACATTTTTCACCCAATCTTGATGATACTTGCAGGTAATGGTCACTACACAAATCCCACTTGGCTCACCAAATTTCGTTCTTCTAGGTTAAACCGTTCCTTTGCAGGAACCGTTTTCATGTTTAGGTTTCACTCTGTTTTCGACTATATGGATACATGTAGTTGGAACTCTAAATCGAACACGGTTTGTGCTAGCTCTTTGGAACTTGGCACAAGAATGTAGTTCCAAGTTCTATCGCTATAGTTTGTGTCCTTTTGAAGTAACCCCAAGCAGAGACTGAAGAGAATCACTTTCATTGAAAGGGGTTGCCAAGCTTCCAAAAAACTACGAGTTTCCTAAAATCTCAGCAAACATTTTTTCACCCAACCTTGATGATACTTGCAGGTAATGATCAGTACACCAATCCCACTTGGCTCACTAAATTGCATTCTTCTAGGTTAAACCGTTCCTTTTGCAGGAACCGTTTTCATGTTTAGGTTTCACTCTGTTTTCTCCTATATGGATACATGTAGTTGGAACTCTAAATCAAACACGGTTTGTGCTAGCTCTTTGGAACTTGGCACAATAATGTAGTTCCAAGTTCTATCGCTATGGTTTGTGTCCTATTGAAGTAGCCCCAAGCAGAGACTGACGAGAATCACTTTCATTGAAAGGCTTTGCCAAGCTTCCAAAAAACTACGAGTTTCCGGAAATCTCAGCAAACATTTTTTTCACCCAATCTTGATGATACTTGCAGGTAATGGTCACTACACAAATCCCACTTGGCTCACCAAATTTCGTTCTTCTAGGTTAAACCGTTCCTTTGCAGGAACCGTTTTCATGTTTAGGTTTCACTCTGTTTTCTCCTATATGGATACATGTAGTTGGAACTCTAAATCAAACACGGTTTGTGCTAGCTCTTTGGAACTTGGCACAATAATGTAGTTCCAAGTTCTATCGCTATGGTTTGTGTCCTATTGAAGAAGCCCCAAGCAGAGACTGACGAGAATCACTTTCATTGAAAGGGGTTGCCAAGCTACCAAAAAACTATGAGTGTCCTGAAATCTCAGCAAACATTTTTTCACCCAATCTTGATGATACTTGCAGGTAATGATCAGTACACCAATCCCACTTGGCTCACTAAATTGCATTCTTCTAGGTTAAACCGTTCCTTTGCAGGAACCGTTTTCATGTTTAGGTTTCACTCTGTTTTCTCCTATATGGATACATGTAGTTGGAACTCTAAATCAAACACGGTTTGTGCTAGCTATTTGGAACTTGGCACAATAATGTAGTTCCAAGTTCTATCGCTATGGTTTGTGTCCTATTGAAGTAGCCCCAAGCAGAGACTGACGAGAATCACTTTCATTGAAAGGGGTTGCCAAGCTTCCAAAAAACTACGAGTTTCCGGAAATCTCAGCAAACATTTTTTCACCAAATCCTGATGATACTTCCATTTAATGATCAGTACACCAATCCCACTTGGCTCACCAAATTTCGTTCTTCTAGGTTAAACCGTTCCTTTGCAGTAACCGTTTTCATGTTTAGGTTTCACTCTGTTTTCTCCTATATGGATACATGTATTTGGAACTCTAAATCAAACAAGGTTTGTGCTAGCTCTTTGAAACTTGGCACAATAATGTAGTTCCAAGTTCTATCGCTATGGTTTGTGTCCTATTGAAGTAGCCCCAAGCAGAGACTGACGAGAATCACTTACATTGAAAAGGGTTGCCAAGCTTCCAAAAAACGAAGAGTTTCCCAAAATCTCAGCAAACATTTTTTCACCCAATCTTTATGATACTTGCACGTAATGATCAGTACACCAATCCCACTTGGCTCACCAAATTTCGTTCTTCTAGGTTAAACCGTTCCTTTGCATTAATCGTTTTCATGTTTAGGTTTCACTCTGTTTTCTCCTATAGGGATACATGTAGTTGGAACTCTAAATCAAACACGGTTTTTGCTTGCTCTTTGAAATTTGGCACAATAATGTAGTTCCAAGTTCTATCACTATCTTTTGTGTCCTATTGAAGTAGCCAAAAGCAGAGACTGACGAGAATGACTTTCACTGAAAGGGGTTGCCAAGCTTCCAAAAAAGTACGAGTTTCCGGAAATCTCAGCAAACATTTTTTCACCCAAACTTTTGATACTTGCAGGTAATGATCAGTACACAAATCACACTTGGCTCAAAAAATTTCGTTCTTCTAGGTTAAACCGTTCCTTTGCAGTAACCGTTTTCATGTTTAGGTTTCACTCTGTTTTCTCCTATATGGATACATGTAGTTGGAACTCTAAATCGAACACGGTTTGTGCTAGCTCTTTGAAACGTGGCACAAGAATTTAGTTCCAAGTTCTATCGCTATGGTTTGTGTCCTATTGAAGTAGCCCCAAGCAGAGACTGACGGGAATCACTTTCATTCAATTGGGTTGCCAAGCTTCCAAAAAACTACCAGTTTCTGGAAATCTCAGCAAACATTTTTTCACCCAATCCTGATGATACTTCCATTTAATGATCAGTACACCAATCTCACTTGGCTCACCAAATTTCGTTCTTCTAGGTTAAACCGTTCCGTTGCAGTAACCGTTTTCATGTTTAGGTTTCACTCTGTTTTCTCCTATATGGATACATGTAGTTGGAACTCTAAATCAAACACGGTTTGTGCTAGCTCTTTGAAACTTGGCACAATAATGTAGTTCCAAGTTCTATCGCTATGGTTTGTGTCCTATTGAAGTAGCCCCAAGCAGAGACTGACGAGCATTACTTTCATTGAAAGGGGTTACCAAGCTTCCAAAATCTACGAGTTTCCGGAACTCTCAGCAAACATTTTTTCACCCAATCTTGATGATACTTCCATTTAATGATCAGTACACCAATCCCACTTGGATTACCAAATTTCATTCTTCTAGGTTAAACCGTTCCTTTGCATTAACCGTTTTCATGTTTAGGTTTCACTCTGCTTTCTCCTATATGGATACATGTAGTTGGAACTCTAAATGAAACACGGTTTGTGCTAGCTCTTTGGAACTTGGCACAATAATGTAGTTCCAAGTTCTATCGCTATGGTTTGTGTCCTATTGAAGAAGCCCCAAGCAGAGACGGACGAGAATCACTTTCATTGAAAGGGGTTGCCAAGGTTCCAAAAAACTACGAGTTTCCGGAAATCTCAGCAAACATTTTTTCACCCAATCTTGATGATACTTGCAGGTAATGGTCACTACACAAATCCCACTTGGCTCACCAAATTTCGTTCTTCTAGGTTAAACCGTTCCTTTGCAGGAACCGTTTTCATGTTTAGGTTTCACTCTGTTTTCTCCTATATGGATACATGTAGTTGGAACTCTAAATCGAACACGGTTTGTGCTAGCTCTTTGAAACGTGGCACAAGAATTTAGTTCCAAGTTCTATCGCTATGGTTTGTGTCCTATTGAAGTAGCCCCAAGCAGAGACTGACGGGAATCACTTTCATTCAATTGGGTTGCCAAGCTTCCAAAAAACTACCAGTTTCTGGAAATCTCAGCAAACATTTTTTCACCCAATCCTGATGATACTTCCATTTAATGATCAGTACACCAATCCCACTTGGCTCACCAAATTTCGTTCTTCTAGGTTAAACCGTTCCGTTGCAGTAACCGTTTTCATGTTTAGGTTTCACTCTGTTTTCTCCTATATGGATACATGTAGTTGGAACTCTAAATCAAACACGGTTTGTGCTAGCTCTTTGAAACTTGGCACAATAATGTAGTTCCAAGTTCTATCGCTATGGTTTGTGTCCTATTGAAGTAGCCCCAAGCAGAGACTGACGAGCATTACTTTCATTGAAAGGGGTTACCAAGCTTCCAAAATCTACGAGTTTCCGGAACTCTCAGCAAACATTTTTTCACCCAATCTTGATGATACTTCCATTTAATGATCAGTACACCAATCCCACTTGGATTACCAAATTTCATTCTTCTAGGTTAAACCGTTCCTTTGCAGTAACCGTTTTCATGTTTAGGTTTCACTCTGCTTTCTCCTATATGGATACATGTAGTTGGAACTCTAAATGAAACACGGTTTGTGCTAGCTCTTTGGAACTTGGCACAATAATGTAGTTCCAAGTTCTATCGCTATGGTTTGTGTCCTATTGAAGAAGCCCCAAGCAGAGACGGACGAGAATCACTTTCATTGAAAGGGGTTGCCAAGGTTCCAAAAAACTACGAGTTTCCGGAAATCTCAGCAAACATTTTTTCACCCAATCTTGATGATACTTGCAGGTAATGGTCACTACACAAATCCCACTTGGCTCACCAAATTTCGTTCTTCTAGGTTAAACCGTTCCTTTGCAGGAACCGTTTTCATGTTTAGGTTTCACTCTGTTTTCTCCTATATGGATACATGTAGTTGGAACTCTAAATCGAACACGGTTTGTGCTAGCTCTTTGAAACTTGGCACAAGAATGTAGTTCCAAGTTCTATCGCTATGGTTTGTGTCCTATTGAAGTAGCCCCAAGCAGAGACTGACGAGAATCACTTTCATTGAAAGGGGTTGCCAAGCTTCCAAAAAACTACGAGTTTCCTGAAATCTCAGCAAACATTTTTTCACCCAACCTTGATGATACTTGCAGGTAATGATCAGTACACCAATCCCACTTGGCTCAGTAAATTTCGTTCTTCTAGGTTAAACCGTTCCTTTGCAGTAACCGTTTTCATGTTTAGGTTTCACTCTGTTTTCTCCTATATGGATACATGTAGTTGGAACTCTAAATGAAACACGGTTCGTGCTAGCTCTTTGGAACTTGGCACAATAATGTAGTTCCAAGTTCTATCGCTATGGTTTGTGTCCTATTGAAGAAGCCCCAAGCAGAGACTGACGAGAATCACTTTCATTGAAAGGGGTTGCCAAGCTACCAAAAAACTACGAGTGTCCTGAAATCTCAGCAAACATTTTTTCACCCAATCTTGATGATACTTGCAGGTAATGATCAGTACACCAATCCCACTTGGCTCACTAAATTGCGTTCTTCTAGGTTAAACCGTGCCTTTGCAGGAACCGTTTTCATGTTTAGGTTTCACTCTGTTTTCTCCTATATGGATACATGTAGTTGGAACTCTAAATCAAACACGGTTTGTGCTAGCTCTTTGGAACGTGGCACAATAATGTAGTTCCAAGTTCTATCGCTATGGTTTGTGTCCTATTGAAGTAGCCCCAAGCAGAGACTGACGAGAATCACTTTCATTGAAAGGGGTTGCCAAGCTTCCAAGAAACTACGAGTTTCCGGAAATCTCAGCAAACATTTTTTCAACCAATCCTGATGATACTTCCATTTAATGATCAGTACACTAATCCCACTTGGCTCACCAAATTTCGTTCTTCTAGGTTAAACCGTTCCGTTGCAGTAACCGTTTACATGTTTAGGTTTCACTCTGTTTTCTCCTATATGGATACATGTAGTTGGAACTCTAAATCAAACACGGTTTGTGCTAGCTCTTTGAAACTTGGCACAATAATGTAGTTCCAAGTTCTATGGCTATGGTTTGTGTCCTATTGAAGTAGCCCCAAGCAGAGACTGACGAGCATTACTTTCATTGAAAGGGGTTGCCAAGCTTCCAGAAAACTACAAGTTTCCTGAAATCTCAGCAAACATTTTTTCACCCAATCTTGATGATACTTGCAGGTAATGATCAGTACACCAATCCCACTTGGCTCACTAAATTCCGTTCTTCTAGTTTAAACCGTTCCTTTGCAGTAACCGTTTTATGTTTGGATTTCACTCTGTTTTCTCCTATATGGATACATGTAGTTTCAAATCTAAATCAAACACGTTTGTGCTAGCTCTTTGAAACTTGGCACAATAATGTAGTTCCAAGTTCTAACGCTATGGTTTGTGTCCTATTGAAGTAGCCCCAAGCAGAGACTGACGAGAATCACTTTCATTGAAAGGGTTTGCCAAGCTTAAAATAAACTACGAGTTTCCAGAAATCTCAGCAAACATTTTTTCACCCAATCTTGATGATACTTGCAGGTAATGATCAGTACACCATTCCCACTTGGCTCACCACATTTTGTTCTTCTAGTTTAAATCGTTCCTTTGCAGGAACCGTTTTCATGTTTAGGTTTGACTCTGTTTTCTCCTATACGGATGCCTGTAGTCGGAATTCTAAATCAAACACGGATTGTGCTAGCTCTTAGAAACTTGTAGTTCCAAGTTCTATCACTATGGTTTGTGTCCTATTGAAGTAGCCCCAAGCAGAGACGACGAGAATCACTTTCATTGAAATGGGTTGCCAAGCTTCCAAAAAACTAAGAGTTTCCGGAAATCTCAGCAAACATTTATTCGCCCAAAATTTTCATACTTGCAGGTAATGGTCAGTACACAAATCCCACTTGGCTCACCAAATTTCGTTCTTCTAGGTTAAACCGTTCCTTTGTAGTAACTGTTTTCATGTTTAGGTTTCACTCTGTTTTCTCCTATATGGATACATGTAGTTGGAACTCTAAATCGAACACGGTTTGTGCTAGCTCTTTGGAACTTGGCACAATACTGTAGTTCCAAGTTCTATCGCTATGGTTTGTGTCCTATTGAAGAAGCCCCAAGCAGAGACTGACGAGAATCACTTTCATTGAAAGGGGTTGCCAAGCTTCCAAAAAACTACGAGTGTCCTGAAATCTCAGCAAATATTTTTTCACCCAATCTTGATGATACTTGCAGGTAATGATCAGTACACCAATCCCACTTGGCTCACTAAATTGCGTGCTGCTAGGTTTAACCGTTCCTTTGCAGTAACCGTTTTCATGTTTAGGTTTCACTCTGTTTTCTCCTACACGGATACATGTAGTTGGAACTCTAAATAAAACAAGGTTTGTGCTATCTCTTTGAAACTTGGCACAATAATGTAGTTCCAAGTTATATCGCTATGGTTTGTGTCCTATTGAAGTAGCCCCCAGAAGAGACTGAAGAGAATCACTTTCATTGAAAGGGGTTGCCAAGCTTCCAAAAAACTACGAGTTTCCTGAAATCTCAGCAAACATTTTTTCACCCAATCTTGATGATACTTGCAGGTAATGATCAGTACACCATTCCCACTTGGCTCACCTAATTGCGTTCTTCAAGTTTAAACCATTCCTTTGCAGAAACCGTTTTCATGTTTAGGTTTCTCTCTGTTTTCTCCTATATGGATACATGTATTTGGAACTCTAAATCAAACACGGTTTGTGCTAGCACTTTGAAACTTGGCACAATAATGTAGTTCCAAGTTCTATCGCTATGGTTTGTGTCCTATTGAAGTAGCCCCAAGCAGAGACGACAAGAATCACTTTCATTTAAAGGGGTTGCCAAGCTTCCAAAAAACTAAGAGTTTCCTGAAATCTCAGCAAACATTTATTCACCCAAACTTTTCATACTTGCAGGTAATGGTCAGTACACAAATCCCACTTGGCTCACCAAATTTCGTTCTTCCAGGTTAAACCGTTCCTTTGCAGTAACCGTTTTCATGTTTAGGTTTCACTCTGTTTTCTCCTACATGGATACATGTAGTTGGAACTCTAAATAAAACAAGGTTTGTGCTATCTCTTTGAAACTTGGCACAATAATGTAGTTCCAAGTTCTATCACTATGGTTTGTGTCCTATTGAAGTAGCCAAAAGCAGAGACTGACGAGAATCACTTTCATTGAAAGGGGTTGCCAAGCTTCCAATGAACTACGAGTTTCCAGAAATCTCAGGAAACATTTTTTCACCCAATCTTGATGATTCTTGCAGGTAATGATCAGTCCACCAATCCCACTCGGCTCACCAAATTTCGTTCTTCTAGTTTAAACCGTTCCTTTGCAGGAACCGTTTTCATGTTTAGGTTTGACTCTGTTTTCTCCTATACGGATGCCTGTAGTCGGAACTCTAAATCAAACACGGATTGTGCTAGCTCTTTGAAACTTGGCACAAGAATGTAGTTCCAAGTTCTATCGCTATGGTTTGTGTCCTATTGAAGTAGCCCCAAGCAGAGACGACGAGAATCACTTTCATTGAAAGGGGTTGCCAAGCTTCCAAAAACTAAGAGTTTCCGGAAATATCAGCAAACATTTATTCACCCAAACTTTTCATACTTGCAGGTAATGGTCAGTACACAAATCCCACTTGGCTCACCAAATTTCGTTCTTCTAGTTTAAACCGTTCCTTTGCAGGAACCGTTTTCATGTTTAGGTTTGACTCTGTTTTCTCCTATACGGATGCCTGTAGTTGGAACTCTAAATCAAACACGGATTGTGCTAGCTCTTTGAAACTTGGCACAATAATGTAGTTCCAAGTTCTATCGCTATGGTTTGTGTCCTATTGAAGTAGCCCCAAGCAGAGACGACGAGAATCACTTTCATTGAAAGGGGTTGCCAAGCTTCCAAAAAACTAAGAGTTTCCTGAAATCTCAGCAAACATTTTTTCACCCAATCTTGATGATACTTGCAGGTAATGATCAGTACACCAATCCCACTTGGCTCCCTAAATTCCGTTCTTCTAGTTTAAACCGTTCCTTTGCAGTAACCGTTTTATGTTTGGATTTCACTCTGTTTTCTCCTATATGGATACATGTAGTTTCAAATCTAAATCAAACACGTTTGTGCTAGCTCTTTGAAACTTGGCACAATAATGTAGTTCCAAGTTCTATCGCTATGGTTTGTGTCCTATTGAAGTAGCCCCAAGCAGAGACTGACGGCAGAGACTGACGAGAATCACTTTCATTGAAAGGTTTGCCAAGCTTAAAATAAACTACGAGTTTCCAGAAATCTCAGCAAACATTTTTTTCACCCAATCTTGATGATACTTGCAGGTAATGATCAGTACACCATTCCCACTTGGCTCACCACATTTTGTTCTTCTAGTTTAAATCGTTCCCTTTGCAGGAACCGTTTTCATGTTAGGTTTGACTCTGTTTTCTCCTATACGGATGCCTGTAGTCGGAATTCTAAATCAAACACGGATTGTGCTAGCTCTTAGAAACTTGTAGTTCCAAGTTCTATCACTATGGTTTGTGTCCTATTGAAGTAGCCCCAAGCAGAGACGACGAGAATCACTTTCATTGAAAGGGGTTGCCAAGCTTCCAAAAAACTACGAGTTTCCGGAAATATCAGCAAACATTTATTCACCCAAAATTTTCATACTTGCAGGTAATGGTCAGTACACAAATCCCACTTGGCTCACCAAAATTGCGTTCTTCTAGGTTAAACCGTTCCTTTGCAGTAACTGTTTTCATGTTTAGGTTTCACTCTGTTTTCTCCTATATGGATACATGTATTTGGAACTCTAAATCGAACACGGTTTGTGCTAGCTCTTTGGAACTTGGCACAATAATGTAGTTCCAAGTTCTATCGCTATGGTTTGTGTTCCTATTGAAGAAGCCCCAAGCAGAGACTGACGAGAATCACTTTCATTGAAAGGGGTTGCCAAGCTTCCAAAAAACTACGAGTTTCCGGAAATCTCAGCAAACATTTTTCACCCAAATCTTGATGATACTTGCAGGTAATGATCAGTACACCATTCCCACTTGGCTCACCAAATTGCGTTTTTCTAGGTTAAACCGTTCCTTTGCAGAAACCGTTTTTCATGTTTAGGTTTCACTCTGTTTTCTCCTATATGGATACATGTAGTTGGAACTCTAAAATCAAACACTGTTTGTGCTAGCTCTTTGAAACTTGGCACACTAATGTAGTTCCATGTTCTATCGCTATGTTTTGTGTCCTATTGAAGTAGCCCCAAGCAGAGACGACGAGAATCACTTTCATTGAAAGGGGTTGCCAAGCTTCCAAAAAACTAAGAGTTTCCGGAAATCTCAGCAAATATTTATTCACCCAAACTTTTCATACTTGCAGGTAATGGTCAGTACACAAATCCCACTTGGGCTCACCAAATTTCGTTCTTCTAGTTTAAACCGTTCCTTTGCAGGAACCGTTTTCATGTTTAGGTTTGACTCTGTTTTCTCCTATACGGATGCCTGTAGTCGGAATTCTAAATCAAACACGGATTGTGCTAGCTCTTTGAAACTTTGTAGTTCCAAGATCTATCGCTATGGTTTGTGTCCTATTGAAGTAGCCCCAAGCAGAGACGACGAGAATCACTTTCATTGAAAGGGGTTGCCAAGCTTCCAAAAAACTAAGAGTTTCCGGAAATCTCAGCAAATATTTATTCGCCCCAAAATTTTCATACTTGCAGGTAATGGTCAGTACACAAATCCCACTTGGCTCACCAAATTTCGTTCTTCTAGGTTTAACCGTTCCTTTGTAGTAACTGTTTTCATGTTTAGGTTTCACTCTGTTTTCTCCTATATGGATACATGTAGTTGGAACTCTAAATCGAACACGGTTTGTGCTAGCTCTTTGGAACTTGCACAATACTGTAGTTTCCAAGTTCTATCGCTATGGTTTGTGTCCTATTGAAGAAGCCCCCAAGCAGAGACTGACGAGAATCACTTTCATTGAAAGGGGTTGCCAAGCTTCCAAAAAACTACGAGTGTCCTGAAAATCTCAGCAAACATTTTTTCACCCAATCTTGATGATACTTGCAGGTAATGATCTGGACACCAAATCCCACTTGGCTCACCAAATTTCATTCTTCTAGGTTAAACCGTTCCTTTGCAGTAACCGTTTTCAAGTTTAGGTTTCACTCTGTTTTCTCCTACACGGATACATGTAGTTGGAACTCTAAATAAAACAAGGTTTGTGCTATCTCTTTGAAACTAGGCACAATAATGTAGTTCCAAGTTATATCGCTATGGTTTGTGTCCTATTGAAGTAGCCCCCAGAAGAGACTGAAGAGAATCACTTTCATTGAAAGGGGTTGCCAAGCTTCCAAAAAAACTACGAGTTTCCTGAAAATCTCAGCAAACATTTTTTCACCCAATCTTGATGATACTTGCAGGTAATGATCAGTACACCATTCCCACTTGGCTCACCTAATTGCGTTCTTCAAGTTTAAACCATTCCTTTGCAGAAACCGTTTTCATGTTTAGGTTTCTCTCTGTTTTCTCCTATATGGATACATGTATTTGGAACTCTAAATCAAACACGGTTTGTGCTAGCACTTTGAAACTTGGCACAATAATGTAGTTCCAAGTTCTATCGCTATGGTTTGTGTCCTATTGAAGTAGCCCCAAGCAGAGACGACAAGAATCACTTTCATTTAAAGGGGTTGCCAAGCTTCCAAAAAACTAAGAGTTTCCGGAAATCTCAGCAAACATTTATTCACCCAAACTTTTCATACTTGCAGGTAATGGTCAGTACACAAATCCCACTTGGCTCACCAAATTTCGTTCTTCCAGGTTAAACCGTTCCTTTGCAGTAACCGTTTTCATGTTTAGGTTTCACTCTGTTTTCTCCTATATGGATACATGTAGTTGGAACTCTAAATCGAACACGGTTTGTGCTAGCTCTTTGGAACTTGAGACAATAATGTAGTTCCAAGTTCTATCGCTATGGTTTTTGTCCTATTGAAGAAGCCCCAATCAGAGGACTGACGAGAATCACTTTCATTGAAAGGGGTTGCCAAGCTTCCAAAAAACTACGAGTTTCCGGAAATCTCAGCAAACATTTTTTCACCCAATCCTGATGATACTTCCATTTAATGATCAGTACACCAATTCCACTTGGCTAACCAAATTTCGTTCTTCTAGGTTAAACCGTTCTTTTGCAGTAATCGTTTTCATGTTTAGGTTTCACTCTGTTTTCTCCTACATGGATACATGTAGTTGGAACTCTAAAATAAAACAAGGTTTGTGCTATCTCTTTGAAACTTGGCACAATAATGTAGTTCCAAGTTCTATCACTATGGTTTGTGTCCTATTGAAGTAGCCAAAAGCAGAGACTGACGAGAATCACTTTCATTGAAAGGGTTGCCAAGCTTCCAATGAACTACGAGTTTCCAGAAATCTCAGGAAACATTTTTTCACCCAATCTTGATGATTCTTGCAGGTAATGATCAGTCACCAATCCCACTCGGCTCACCAAATTTCGTTCTTCTAGTTTAAAACCGTTCCTTTGCAGGAACCGTTTTCATGTTTAGGTTTGACTCTGTTTTCTCCTATACGGATGCCTGTAGTCGGAACTCTAAATCAAACACGGATTGTGCTAGCTCTTTGAAACTTGGCACAATAATGTAGTTCCAAGTTCTATCGCTATGGTTTGTGTCCTATTGAAGTAGCCCCAAGCAGAGACGACGAGAATCACTTTCATTGAAAGGGGTTGCCAAGCTTCCAAAAAACTAAGAGTTTCCGGAAAATCTCACCAAACAATTATTCACCCAAACTTTTCATACTTGCAGGTAATGGTCAGTACACAAATCCCACTTGGCTCACCAAATTTCGTTCTTCTAGTTTAAACCGTTCCTTTGCAGGAACCGTTTTCATGTTTAGGTTTGACTCTGTTTTCTCCTATACGGATGCCTGTAGTTGGAACTCTAAATCAAACACGGATTGTGCTAGCTCTTTGAAACTTGGCACAATAATGTAGTTCAAGTTCTATCGCTATGGTTTGTGTCCTATTGAAGTATCCCCAAGCAGAGACGACGAGAATCACTTTCATTGAAAGGGGTTGCCAAGCTTCAAAAACTAAGAGTTTCCGGAAATCTCAGCAAACATTTATTCACCCAAACTTTTCATACTTGCAGGTAATGGTCAGTACACAAATCCCACTTGGCTCACCAAATTTCGTTCTTCTAGGTTTAAACCGTTCCTTTGCAGTAATCGTTTTCAATGTTTAGGTTTCACTCTGTTTCTCCTATATGGATACATGTCGTTGGAACTCTAAATCAAAAACACGGTTTGTGCTAGCTCGTTGAAATTTGGCACAATAATGTAGTTCCAGTCCTATCACTATGGTTTGTGTCCTATTGAATTAGCCAAAAGCAGAGACTGACGAGAATCACTTTCACTGAAAGGGTTGCCAAGCTTCCAAAAACTACAAGTTTCCTGAAATCTCAGCAAACATTTTTTCACCCAAACTTTTGATACTTGCAGGTAATGATCAGTACACAAATCCCACTTGGCTCAAAAAATTTTCTTTTTCTAGGTTAAACCGTTCCTTTGCAGTAAACCGTATTCATGTTTAGGTTTCATTTTGTTTTCTCCTATATGGATACATGTAGTTGGAACTCTAAATCGAACACGGTTTGTGCTAGCTCTTTGAAACGTGGCACAAGAATGTAGTTCCAAGTTCTATCGCTATGGTTTGTGTCCTATTGAAGTAGCCCCAAGCAGAGACTGACGAGAATCACTTTCATTAAATTGGGTTGCCAAGCTTCCAAAAAACTACGAGTTTCCTGAAATCTCAGCAAACATTTTTTCACCCAATCTTGATGATACTTGCAGGTAATGATCAGTACACCAATCCCACTTGGCTCACTAAATTGCGTTCTTCTAGGTTAATCCGTTCCTTTGCAGTAACCGTTTTCATGTTTAGGTTTCACTCTGTTTTCTCCCTATATGGATACATGTAGTTGGAACTCTAAATGAAACACGGTTTGTGCTAGCTCTTTGGAACGTGGCACAATAATGTAGTTCCAAGTTCTATCGCTATGGTTTGTGTCCTATTGAAGAAGCCCCAAGCAGAGACTGACGAGAATCACTTTCATTGAAAGGGGTTGCCAAGCTTCCAAAAAACTACGAGTGTCCTGAAATCTCAGCAAACATTTTTTCACCCAATCTTGATGATACTTGCAGGTAATGATCAGTACACCAATCCCACTTGGCTCAATAAATTGCGTTCTTCTAGGTTAAACCGTTCTTTTGCAGTAACCGTTTTCATGTTTAGGTTTCACTCTGTTTTCTCCTATATGGATACATGTAGTTGGAACTCTAAATCAAACACGGTTTGTGCTAGCTCTTTGGAACTTGGCACAATAATGTAGTTCCAAGTTCTATGGCTATGGTTTGTGTCCTATTGAAGTAGCCCCAAGCAGAGACTGACGAGAATCACTTTCATTGAAAGGGGTTGCCAATCTTCCAAAAAACTACGAGTTTCCCGGAAATCTCAGCAAACATTTTTTCACCCAATCCTGATGATACTTCCATTTAATGATCAGTACACCAATCCCACTTGACTCACCAAGTTTCGTTCTTCTGGGTTAAACCGTTCCGTTGCAGTGACCGTTTTCATGTTTAGGTTTCACTCTGTTTTCTCCTATATGGATACATGTATTTGGAACTCTAAATCATACAAGGTTTGTGCTAGCTCTTTGAAACTTGGCACAATAATGTAGTTCCAAGTTCTATCGCTATGTTTTGAGTCCTATTGAAGAAGCCCCAAGCAGAGACTGACGAGAATCACTTTCATTGAAAGGGGTTGCCAAGCTTCCAAAAAACTACGAGTTTCCGGAAATCTCAGCAAACATTTTTTCACCCAATCCTGATGATACTTCCATTTAATGATCAGTACACCAATCCCACTTGGCTCACCAAATTTCGTTCTTCTAGGTGAAACCATTCCTTTGCAGTAATCGTTTTCATGTTTAGGTTTCACTCTGTTTTCTCCTATATGGGGACACATGTAGTTGGAACTCTAAATCAAACACGGTTTGTGTAGCTCTTTGAAATTTGGCACAATAATACAGTTCCAAGTTCTATCACTATGGTTTGTGTCCTATTGAAGTTGCCAAAGCAGAGACTGACGAGAATCACTTTCACTGAAAGGGGTTGCCAAGATTCAAAAAACTACGAGTTTCCGAAATCTCAGCAAACATTTTTTCACCCAAAACTTTTGATACTTGCAGGTAATGATCAGTACACAAATCCCACTTGGCTCACCAAATTTCGTTCTTTTAGGTTAAACCGTTCCTTTGCAGTAACCGTTTTCATGTTTAGGTTTCACTCTGTTTTCTCCTATAAGGATACATGTATTTGGAACTCTAAATGAAACACGGTTTGTGCTAGCTCTTTGGAACTTGGCACAATAATGTAGTTCCAATTTCTATCGCTATGGTTTGTGTCCTATTGAATAAGCCCCAGGCAGAGACTGACGAGAATCACTTTCATTGAAAGGGGTTGCCAAGCTTCCAAAAAACTACGAGTGTCCTGAAATCTCAGCAAACATTTTTTCAACCCAATCTTGATGTTACTTGCAGGTAATGATCAGTACACCGATCCCACTTGGCTCACTAAATTTCGTTCTTCTAGGTAAAACCGTTCCTTTGCAGTAACCGATTTCATGTTTAGGTTTCACTCTGTTTTCTCCTATATGGATACATGTATTTGGAACTCTAAATCAAACAAGGTTTGTGCTAGCTCATTGAAGTTGGCACAATAACTGTAGTTCCAAGTTCTATCGCTATGTTTTGTGTCCTATTGAAGTAGCCCCAAGCAGAGACTGACGAGAGTCACTTTCATTGAAAAGGGGTTGCCAAGCTTCCAAAAAACTACGAGTTTCCTAAAATCTCAGCAAACATTTTTTCACCCAATCTTGATGATACTTGCACGTAATGATCAGTACACCAATCCCACTTGGCTCACCAATTTCGTTCTTCTAGGTTAAACCGTTCCTTTGCAGTAATCGTTTTCATGTTTAGGTTTCACTCTGTTTCTCCTATATGGATACATGTCGTTGGAACTCTAAATCAAACACGGTTTGTGCTAGCTCGTTGAAATTTGGCACAATAATGTAGTTCCAAGTCCTATCACTATGGTTTGTGTCCTATTGAATTAGCCAAAAGCAGAGACTGACGAGAATCACTTTCACTGAAAGGGTGTTGCCAAGCTTCCAAAAAACTACAAGTTTCCTGAAATCTCAGCAAACATTTTTTCACCCAACTTTTGATACTTGCAGGTAATGATCAGTACACAAATCCCACTTGCTCAAAAAATTTCTTTTTCTAGGTTAAACCGTTCCTTTGCAGTAACCGTATTCATGTTTAGGTTTCATTTTGTTTTCTCCTATATGGATACATGTAGTTGGAACTCTAAATCGAACACGGTTTGTGCTAGCTCTTTGAAACGTGGCACAAGAATGTAGTTCCAAGTTCTATCGCTATGGTTTGTGTCCTATTGAAGTAGCCCCAAGCAGAGACTGATGAGAATCACTTTCATTCAATTGGGTTGCCAAGATTCCAAAAAACTACGAGTTTCCTGAAATCTCAGCAAACATTTTTTTCACCCAATCTTGATGATACTTGCAGGAAATGATCAGTACACCAATCCCACTTGGCTCACTAAATTGCGTTCTTCTAGGTTACACCGTACCTTTGCAGTAACCGTTTTCATGTTTAGGTTTCACTCTGTTTTCTCCTATATGGATACATTTAGTTGGAACTCTAAATGAATCACGGTTTGTTCTAGCTCGTTGGAACTTGGCACAATAATGTAGTTCCAAGTTCTATCGCTATGGTTTGTGTCCTATTGAAGAAGCCCCAAGCAGAGACTGACGAGAATCACTTTCATTGAAAGGGGTTGCCAAGCTTCCAACAAACTACGTGTGTCCTGAAATCTCAGCAAACATTTTTTCACCCAATCTTGATGATACTAACAGGTAATGACCAGTAAACCAATCCCACTTGGCTCACCAAATTTCGTTCTTCTAGGTTAAACCGTTCCTTTGAAGTAACCGTTTTCATGTTTAGGTTTCACTCTCTTTTCTCCTATACGGATACATGTATTTGGAACTCTAAATCAAACACAGTTTGTGCTACCTCTTTGAAACTTGGCACAATAATGTAGTTCCATGTTCTATCGTTATGGTTTGTGTCCTATTGAAGTAGCCCCAAGCAGAGACTGACGAGAATCACTTTCATTGAAAGGGTTTGCCAAGCTTCCAAAAAACGACGAGTTTCCAGAAATCTCATTAAACATTTTTTCACCCAAACCTGATGATACTTCATTTAATGATCAGTACACCAATCCCACTTGGCTCACCAAATTCGTTCTTCTATGTTAAACCGTTCCTTTGCAGTAACCGTTTTCATGTTTAGGTTTAACTCTGTTTTCTCCTATATGGATACATGTAGTTGGAACTCTAAATCAAAACACGGTTTGTGCTAGCTCTTTCAAAATAGGCACAATAATGTAGTTCCAAGTTCTATCGCTATGTTTTGTGTCCTATTGAAGTAGCCCCAAGCAGAGACAGACGAGAATCACTTTCATTGAAAGGGGTTGCCAAGCTTCCAAAATCTCCGAGTTTCCTGAAATCTCAGCAAATATTTTTTCACCCAATCCTGGTGATACTTGCAGCTAATGATCAGTACACCAATCCCACTTGGCTCACTAAATTTCGTTTTTCTAGGTTAAACCGTTCCTTTGCAGTAACCGTTTTCATGTTTAGGTTTTCACTCTGTTTTTCTCCTATATGGATACATGTATTTGGAACTCTAAATCAAACAAGGTGTGTGCTAGCTCTTTGAACTTGGCACAATAATGTAGTTCCAAGTTCTATCGCTATGGTTTTTATCCTATTGAAGTAGCCCCAAGCAGAGACTGACGAGAATCCCTTTCATTGAAAGGGGTTGCCAAGCTACCAATAAACTACGTGTTTCCGGAAATCTCAGCAAAAATTTTTTCACCCAAACTTTTTGATACTTGCAGGTAATGATCAGTACACAAATCCCACTTGGCTCACCAAATTTCGTTCTTCTAGGTTAAACCGTTCCTTTGCAGTAACCGTTTTCATGTTTAGGTTTCACTCTGTTTTCTCCTATATGGATACATGTAGTTGGAACTCTAAATCAAACACGGTTTGTGCTAGCTCTTTCAAACATGACACAAGAATGTAGTTCCAAGCTCTATTGCTATGGTTTGTGTCCTATTGAAGTACCCCAAGCAGAGACTGACGAGAATCACTTTCATTAAAAGGTGTTGCCAAGCTTCCAAAAACTACGAGTTTCTGGAAATCTCAGCAAACGTTTTTTCACCCAAGCTTGGTGATACTTGCAGGTAATGATCAGTACACCAATCCCACTTGGCTCACTAAATTGCGTTCTTCTAGGTTAAACCGTTCCTTTGCAGTAACCGTTTTCATGTTTAGGTTACACTCTGTTTTCTCCCATACGGATACAAGTATTTGGAAATCTAAATCAAACAAGGTTTGTGCTAGCTCTTTGAAACTTGGCACAATAATGTAGTTGCAAGTTCTATCGCTATGGTTTGTGTACTATTGAAGTAGCCCCAAGCAGAGACTGACGAGAATCACTTTCATTGAAAGGGGTTGCCAAGCTTCCAAAAAAACTACGAGTTTCCTGAATCTCAGGAAATATTTTTTCACCCAATCTTGATGATACTTGCAGGTAATGGTCAGTACACCAATCCCACTTGGCTCTCCAAATTTCGTTCATTTAGGTTAAAACGGTACCTTTGCAGTAATCGTTTTCATGTTTAGGTTTCACTCTGTTTTCTCCTATATGGATACATGTATTTGGAACTCTAAATCGAACACGGTTTGTGCTAGCTCTTTGAAACTTGGCACACTAATGTAGTTCCAAGTTCTATCGCTACGTTTTGTGTCCCATTGAAGTAGCCCCAAGCAGAGACTGACGAAATTACTTTCATTGAAAGGGGTTGCCAAGCTTACAAAAAACTACTAGGTTCCGGAAATCTGAGCAAACATTTTTTCACCCAATCTTGATGATACTTTCACGTAATGATCAGTAAACCAATCCCACTTGGCTCAACAAATTGTGTTCTTCTAGGTTAAACCGTTCCTTTGCAGTAACCGTTTTCATGTTTCGGTTTCCACTCTGTTTTCTCCTATATGGATACATGTAGTTGGAACTCTAAATCAAACACGGTTTGTGCTACCTCTTTGAATCTTGGCACAATAATGTAGTTCCAAGTTCTATCGCTATGGTTTGTGTCCTATTGAAGTAGCCCCAAGCAGAGACTGACGAGAATCACTTTCATTGAAAGGGGTTGCCAAGCTTCCAATAAACTACGAGTTTCCGGAAATCTCAGCAAACATTTATTCACCCAAACTTTTCATACTTGCAGGTAATGGTCAGTACACAAATCCCACTTGGCTCACCAAATTTCATTCTTCCAGTTTAAACCGTTCCTTTGCAGAAACCGTTTTCATGTTTAGGTTTGACTCTGTTTTCTCCTATACGGATGCCCTGTAGTCGGAACTCTAAATCAAACACGGATTGTGCTAGCTCTTTGAAACTTGGCACAATAATGTAGTTCCTAGTTCTATCACTATGTTTGTGTCCTATTGAAGTAGCCCCAAGCAGAGACGATGAGAATCACTTTCATTGAAAGGGGTTGCCAAGCTTCCAAAAAACTACGCGTTTCCTGAAATCTCAGCAAATATTTTTTCACCCAATCTTGATGATACTTGCAACTAATGATCTGTACACCACTCCCACTTGGCTCTCCAAATTTCGTTCTTCTATGTTAAACCGTTCCGTTGCAGTAACCGTTTTCATTTTTAGGTTTAACTCTGTTTTCTCCTATATGGATACATGTAGTTGGAACTCAAAATCAAACACGGTTTGTGCTAGCTCTTTGAAACTAGGCACAATAATGTAGTTCCAAGTTCTATCACTATGGTTTGTGTCCTATTGAAGTTGCCCCAAGCAGAGACTGACGAGAATCACTTTCATTGAAAGGGGTTGCCAAGCTTCCAAAAAACTACGAGTTTCCGGAAATGTCAGCAAACATTTTTTCACCCAACCTTGATGATCCTTGCAGGCAATGATCAGTACACTAATCCCACTTGGCTCACCAAATTTCGTTCTTCTAGGTTAAACCGTTCCTTTGCAGTAACCGTTTTTATGTTTAGGTTACACTCTGTTTTCTCCTACACGGATACATGTAGTTGGAACTCTAAATAAAACAAGGTTTGTGCTAGCTCTTTGAAACTTGGCACAATAATGTAGTTCCACGTTCTATCGCTATGGTTTGTGTACTATTGAAATAGCCCCAAGCAGACACTGACGAGCATTACTTTCATTGAAAGGGGTTGCCAAGCTTCCAAAAGTCTACGAGTTTCCGGAAATCTCAGCAAACTTTTTTTCACCCAATCTTGATGATACTTTCCACTTAATGATCAGTATACCAATCCCACTTGGCTCACCAAATTTCGTTTCTTCTAGGTTAAATCGTTTCCTTTGCAGTAACCGTTTTCACGTTTAGGTTTCACTCTGTTTTCTCCTATATGGATACAAGTATTTGGAACTCTAAATCAAACAAGGTTTGTGCTAGCTCTTTGAAACTTGGAACAATAATGTAGTTCCAAGTTCTCTCGCTATGTTTTGTGTGCTATTGAAGTAGCCCCAAGCAGAGACAGACGAGAATCACTTTCATTGAAAGGGGTTGCCAAGCTTCCAAAAAACTCCGAGTTTCCTGAAATCTCAGCAAATAGTTTTTTCACCCAATCCTCATGATACTTGCAGCTAATGATCAGTACACCAATCCACTTTGCTCACCAAATTTCGTTCTTCTAGGTTAAATCGTTTCTTTGCAGGAACCGTTTTTATGTTTAGGTTTCACTCTGTTTTCTCCTGTATGGATACATGTAGTTGGAAACTCTAAATCAAACACGGTTTGTGCTAGCTCTTTGAATCTTTGCACAAAAATGTAGTTCCATGTTCTATCGCTATGGGTTTGTGTCCTATTGAAGTAGCCCCAAGCAGAGACTGACGAGAAATCACTTTCATTGAAAGGGTTGAAAAGCTTCCAAAAAATTCGGAGTTTCCTGAAATCTCAGCAAACATTTTTTCACCCAATCTTAATGATACTTGCATGTAATGATCAATACACGAATACCACTTGGCTCACCAAATTTCGTTCTTCTAGGTTAAAAACCGTTCCTTTGCAGTAACCGTGTTCATGTTTAGGTTTCACTCTGTTTTCTCTTATTCGGATATATATAGTTGGAACTCTAAATCAAACACGGTTTGGGCTAGTTCTTTGACACTTGGCACAATAATGTATTCCAAGTTCTATCACTATGGATTGTGTCATATTGGAAGTAGCCCCAAGCAGAGACTGACGAGAATCACTTTCATTAAATTGGGTTTCCAAGCTTCCAAAAAACTACGAGTTTCCTGAAATCTCAGCAAACATTTTTTCACCCAATCTTGATGATATTTGCAGGTAATGATCAGTACACCAATCCCACTTGGCTCACTAAATTGCGTTCTTCTAGGTTAAACTGTTCCTTTGCAGTAACCGTTTTCATGTTTAGGTTTCACTCTGTTTTCTCCTATATGGATACATGTAGTTGGAAACTCTAAAATCAAACACGGTTTGTGCTAGCTCTTTGAAACTTGGCAAAATAATGTAGTTCCCAAGTTCTTTCGCTATTGTTTGTGTCTTATTGAAGTAGCCCCAAGCAGAGACTGACGAGAATCACTTTCATTGAAAGGGGTTGCAAAGTTCCAAAAACGACGATTTTCAGGAAATCTCAGCAAACATTTTTTCGACGAAACTTTTGATACTTGCAGGTAATGGTCAGTACACAAACCGCACTTGGCTCACAAAATTTCGTTCTTCTAGGTTAAACTGTTCCTTTGCAGTAACCGTTTTCATGTTTAGGTTTCACTCTGTTTTCTCCTATATGGATACATGTAGTTGGAACTCTAAATCAATCCACGGTTTGTGCTAGCTCTTTGACACTTGGCACAATAATGTAGTTCCAAGTTCTATCGCGATGGTTTGTTTCCTATTGAAGTAGCCCCAAGCAGAGACTGACGAGAATCACTTTCATTGAAAAGGTTTGCCAACTTCCAAAAACGACGAGTTTCCGGAAATCTCAGCAAATATTTTTTTCCCAATATTGGTGATACTTCCATTTAATGATCAGTACACAATCCCACTTGGCTCACCAAATTTCGTTCTTCTAGGTTAAACCGTTCCTTTGCAGTAACCGATTTCATGTTTAGGTTTTCACTCTGTTTTTCTCCTATATGGATACATGTAGTTGGAACTCTAAATCAAACACGGTTTTGTGCTAGCTCTTTGAAATTTGGCACAATAATGTAGTTCCAAGTTCTATCTCTATGGTTTGTGTCCTATTGAAGTAGTCCCAAGCAGAGACTGACGAGAATCACTTTCATTGAAAGGGGTTGCCAAGCTTCCAAAAACAACGAGTTTCCGGAAATCTCAGCAAACATTTTTCACCCAATCTTGATGATACTTCCATTTAATGATCAGTACACCAATCCCACTTGGCTCACCAAATTACGTTCTTCTAGGTTCAACCGTTCCTTTGCAGGAACCGTTTTCCATGTTTAGGTTTCACTCTGTTTTCTCCTATATGGAATACATGTAGTTGGAACTCTAAATCAAACACGGTTTGTGCTAGCTCTTTAAAACTTGGCACAAATAATGTAGTTCCAAGTTCTATCGCTATGGTTTGTGTCCTATTGAAGTAGCCCAAGCAGAGACTGAGGAGAATCACTTTAATTGAAAGGGGTTGCCAAGCTTCCAAAAAACTACGAGTTTCCGGAAATCTCAGCAAACATTTTTTCACCCAATCCTGGATGATACTTCCATTTAATGATCAGTACACCAATCCCACTTGGCTCACCAAATTTCGTTCTTCTAGGTTAAACCGTTCCTTTGCAGTAACCGTTTTCATGTTTAGTTTAACTCTGTTTACTCCTATTCGGATACATGTAGTTGGAACTCTAAATCAAACACGGTTTGTGCTAGCTCTTTGAAACTAGGCACAATAATGTAGTTCCAAGTTCTATCGCTATGGTTTGTGTCCTATTGAAGTAGCCCCAAGCAAAGACTGACGAGCATTACTTTCATTGAAAGGGGTTGCCAAGCTTCCAAAAAACTACGAGTTTCCTGAAATCTCAGCAAACATTTTTTCCCCCAATCTTGATGATACTTCCCATTAATGATCAGTACACCAATCCCACTTGGCTCACCAAATTTCATTCTTCTAGGTTACACCGTTCCTTTGCAGTAACCGTTTTCATGTTTAGGTTTCACTCTGTTTTCTCCTATATGGATACATGTATTTGGAACTCTAAATCATAGAAGGTTTGTGCTAGCTCTTTGAAACTTGGCAGAATAATGTAGTTCCAAGTTCTATCACTATGGTTTGTGTCCTATTGAAGTAGCCAAAGCAGAGACTGACGAGAAATCACTTTCACTGAAAGGGGTTGCCAAGATTCCAAAAAACTACGAGTTTCCGGAAATCTAAGCAAACATTTTTTCACCCAAACTTTTGATACTTGCAGGTAATGATCAGTACACAAACCCACTTGGCTCACCAAATTTCGTTCTTCTAGGTTAAACCGTTCCTTTGCAGTAACCGTTTTTCATGTTTAGGTTTCACTCTGTTTTCTCCTATAAGGATACATGTAGTTGGAACTCTAAATGAAACACGGTTTGTGCTAGCTCTTTGGAACTTGGCACAATAATGTAGTCCAAGTTCTATCGCTATGGTTTGTGTCCCTATTGAATAAGCTCCAAGCAGAGAAAGACGAGAATCACTTTCATTGAAAGGGGTTGCCAAGCTTCCAAAAACTAAGAGTGTCCTGAAATCTCAGCAAATTTTTTTTTCACCCAATCTTGATGATACTTGCAGGTAATGATCAGTACACCAATCCCACTTGGCTCACTAAATTGCGTTCTTCTAGGTTAAACCGTTCCTTTGCAGTAACCGATTTCATGTTTAGCTTTCACTCTGTTTTCTCCTATATGGATACATGTAGTTGGAACTCTAAATCAAACACGGTTTGTGCTAGCTCTTTGAAATTTGGCACAATAATGTAGTTCCAAGTTCTATCACTATGGTTTGTGTCTATTGAAGTAGCCAAAGCAGAGACTGACGAGGAATCACTTTCACTGAAAGTGGTTGCCAAGATTCCAAAAAACTATGAGTTTCCTAAAATCTCAGCAAACATTTTTTCACCCAAACTTTTGATACTTGCAGGTAATGATCAGTACACAAATCCCACTTGGCTCACCAAATTTCGTTCTTCTAGCTTAAACCGTTCCTTTGCAGTAACCGTTTTCAATGTTTAGGTTTCACTCTGTTTTCTCTTATATGGATATATGTAGTTGGAACTCTAAATCAAACACGGTTTGTGCTAGCTCTTTGAAACTTGGCACAAGAAGGTAGTTCCAAGTTCTATCGCTATGGTTTGTGTACTAATTGAAGTAGCCCCAAGCAGAGACTGACGAGAATCACTTTCATTGAAAGGGGTTGCCAAGCTACCAAAAAACTACGAAGTTTCCTGAAATTCTCAGGAAATATTTTTTCACCCAATCTTGATGATACTTGCAGTAATGGTCAGTACACCAATCCCACTTGCTCACCAAATTTCATTCATTAAGGTTAAACGGTACCTTTGCAGTAACCGTTTTTCATGTTAGGTTTCACTCTGTTTTCTCCTATATGGATACATGTATTTGAACTCTAAATCGAACACGGTTTGTGCTAGCTCTTTGAAACTTGGCACAATAATGTAGTTCCAAGTTCTATCGCTATGGTTTGTGTCCTATTGATGTAGCCCCAAGAAGAGACTGACGAGAATCACTTTCATTGAAAGGGGTTGCCAAGCTTCCAAAAAACGACGAGTTTCCGGAAATCTCAGCAACATTTTTTCACCCAATCTTGATCATACTTGCAGGTAATGATCAGTACACCATTGCCACTTGGCTCACCAAATTGCGTTCTTCTAGGTTAAACCGTTTCCTTTGCAGAAACCGTTTTCATGTTTAGGTTTCACTCTGTTTTCTCCTATATGGATACATGTAGTTGGAACTCTAATTCAAACACGGTTTGTGCTAGCTCTTTGAGACTTGGCACAATAATGTAGTTCCCAAGTTCTATCGCTATGGTTTGTGTCCTATTTAAGACGCCCCAAGCAGAGACTAACGAGAATCACTTTCATTGAAAGGGGATGCCAAGCTTCCAAAAAACTACGAGTTTCCTAAAATCTCAGCAAATATTTTTTCACCCAAACTTTTGATACTTGCAGGTAATGATCAGTACACAAATCCCACTTGGCTCACCAAATTCGTTCTTCTAGTTTAAACCGTTCCTTTGCAGTAACCGTTTTCATGTTTAGGTTCACTTTGTTTTCTCTTATATGGATATATGTAGTTGGAACTCTAAATCAAACACGGTTTGTGCTAGCTCTTTGAAACTTGGCACAAGAAGGTAGTTCCAAATTCTAATCGTTATGGTTGTGTCCTATTGAAGTAGCCCCAAGCAGAGACTGACGAGAATCACTTTCATTGAAAGGGGTTGTCAAGCTTCCAAAAACTACGAGTTTCCTGAAATCTCAGCAACATTTTTTCACCCAATCTTGATGATACTTGCACGTAATGATCAGTACAGCAATCCCACTTGGCTCACTAAATTGCGTTCTTCTAGGTTAAACCGTTCCTTTGCAGTAACCATTTTCATGTTTAGGTTTCACTCTGTTTCCTCCTATATGGATACATGTAGTTGGAACTCTAAATCAAACACGGTTTGTGCTATCTCTTTGAAACTTGGCACAATAATGTAGTTCCAAGTTCTATCGCTATGGTTTGTGTCCTATTGAAGAAGCCCCAAAGCAGAGACTGACGAGAATCACTTCATTGAAAGGGGTTGCCAAGCTTCCAAAAAAACTACGAGTTTCCGGAAATCTCAGCAAACATTTTTTCACCCAATCTTGATGATCCTTGCAGGTAATAATCAGTACACTAGTCCCTCTTGGTTCACCAATTTCATTCTTCTAGGTTAAACCGTTCCTTTGCAGTAACCGTTTTCATGTTAAGGTTTCACTCTGTTTTCTCCTATATGGATACAAGTAGTTGGAACTCTAAATCAATCAAGGTTTGTGCTAGCTTTTTGAAACTTGGCACAATAATGTAGTTCCATGTTCTATCGCTATGGTTTGTGTACTATTGAAGTAGCCCCAAGCAGAGACTGACGAGAATCACTTTCATTGAAAGGGGTTGCCAAGCTAACAAAAAACTACGAGTTTCCTGAAATCTCAGGAAATATTTTTTCACCCAATCTTGATGATACTTGCAGGTAATGGTCAGTACACCAATCCCACTTGGCTCACCAAATTTCATTCATTAAGGTTAAACGGTACCTTTGCAGTAACCGTTTTCATGTTAGGTTTCACTCTGTTTTCTCCTATATGGATACATGTATTTGGAACTCTAAATCGAACACGGTTTGTGCTAGCTCTTTGAAACTTGGCACAATAATGTAGTTTCCAAGTTCTATCGCTATGGTTTGTGTCCTATTGAAGTAGCCCCAAGAAGAGACTGACGAGAATCACTTTCATTGAAAGGGGTTGCCAGCTTCCAAAAAACGACGAGTTTTCCGGAAATCTCAGCAAACATTTTTTCACCCAATCTTGATCATACTTGCAGGTAATGATCAGTACACCATTGCCACTTGGCTCACCAAATTGCGTTCTTCTAGGTTAAACCGTTCCTTTGCAGAAACCGTTTTCATGTTTAGGTTTCACTCTGTTTTCTCCTATATGGATACATGTAGTTGGAACTCTAATTCAAACACGGTTTGTGCTAGCTCTTTTGAGACTTGGCACAATAATGTAGTTCCAAGTTCTATCGCTATGGTTTGTGTCCTATTTAAGACGCCCCAAGCAGAGACTAACGAGAATCACTTTCATTGAAAGGGGATGCCAAGCTTCCAAAAAACTACGAGTTTCCTAAAATCTCAGCAAATATTTTTTCACCCAAACTTTTGATACTTGCAGGTAATGATCAGTACACAAATCCCACTTGGCTCACCAAATTCGTTCTTCTAGTTTAAACCGTTCCTTTGCAGTAACCGTTTTCATGTTTAGGTTTCACTTTGTTTTCTCTTATATGGATATATGTAGTTGGAACTCTAAATCAAACACGGTTTGTGCTAGCTCTTTGAAACTTGGCACAAGAAGGTAGTTCCAAATTCTATCGTTATGGTTTGTGTCCTATTGAAGTAGCCCCCAAGCAGAGACTGACGAGAATCACTTTCATTGGAAAGGGTTGTCAAGCTTCCAAAAACTACGAGTTTCCTGAAATCTCAGCAAACATTTTTTTCACCCAATCTTGATGATACTTGCACGTAATGATCAGTACAGCAATCCCACTTGGCTCACTAAATTGCGTTTCTTCTAGGTTAAAACCGTTCCTTTGCAGTAACCATTTTTCATGTTTAGGTTTCACTCTGTTTCCTCCTATATGGATACATGTAGTTGGAACTCTAAATCAAACACGGTTTTGTGCTAGCTCTTTGAAACTTGGCACAATAATGTAGTTCCAAGTTCTATCGCTATGGTTTGTGTCCTATTGAAGAAGCCCCAAGCAGAGACTGACGAGAATCACTTTCATTGAAAGGGGTTGCCAAGCTTCCAAAAAACTACGAGTTTCCGGAAATCTCAGCAAACATTTTTTCACCCAATCTTGATGATCCTTGCAGGTATAATCAGTACACTAGTCCCTCTTGGTTCACCAAATTTCGTTCTTCCTAGGTTAAACCGTTCCTTTGCAGTAACCGTTTTCATGTTAAGGTTTCACTCTGTTTTCTCCTATATGGATACAAGTAGTTGGAACTCTAAATCAATCAAGGTTTGTGCTAGCTTTTTGAAACTTGGCCACAATAATGTAGTTCCACGTTCTATCGCTATGGTTTTGTGTACTATTGAAGTAGCCCCAAGCAGAGACTGACGAGAATCACTTTCATTGAAAGGGGTTGCCAAGCTAACAAAAAACTACGAGTTTCCTGAAATCTCAGGAAATATTTTTTCACCCAATCTTGATGATACTTGCAGGTAATGGTCAGTACACCAATCCCACTTGGCCTCACCAAATTTCATTCATTAAGGTTAAACGGTACCTTTGCAGTAACCGTTTTCATGTTTAGGTTTCACTCTGTTTTCTCCTATATAGATACATGTATTTGGAACTCTAAATCGAACACGGTTTTGTGCTAGCTCTTTGAAACTTGGCACAATAATGTAGTTCCAAGTTTCTATCGCTATGGTTTGTGTCCTATTGAAGTAGCCCCAAGAAGAGACTGACGAGAATCACTTTCATTGAAAGGGGTTGCCAAGCTGCCAAAAAACTACGAGTTTCCCGGAAATCTCAGCAAATATTTTTTCACCCAATCTTGATGATACTTGCAAGTAATGATCAGTACACCATTGCCACTTGGCTCACCAAATTGCGTTCTTCTAGGTTAAACCTTTCCTTTGCAGAAACCGTTTTTCATGTTTTAGGTATCACTCTGTTTTCTCCTATATGGATTACATGTAGTTGGACTCTAAATCAAACACGGTTTGTGCTAGCTCTTTGAAACTTGGCACAAGAATGTAATTCCAAGTTCTATCGCTATGGTTTTGTGTCGTATTTAAGAATCCCCCAAGCAGAGACTAACGAGAATCACTTTCATTGAAAGGGGTTGCCAAGCTTCCAAAAAACTACGAGTTTCCTAAAATCTCAGCAAACATTTTTTCACCCAAACTTTTTGATACTGGCAGGTAATGATCAGTACACAAATCCCACTTGGCTCACCAAATTTCGTTCTTCTAGGTTAAACAAGTTCCTTTGCAGTAACCGTTTTCATGTTTAGTTTCACTCTGTTTTCTCTTATATGGATATATGTAGTTGGAACTCTAAATCAAAACGGTTTGTGCTAGCTCTTTGAAACTTGGCACAAGAAGGTAGTTCCAAATTCTATCGTTATGGTTTGTGTCCTATTGAAGTAGCCCCAAGCAGAGACTGACGAGAATCACTTTCATTGAAAGGGTTGTCAAGCTTCCAAAAACTACGAGTTTCCTGAAATCTCAGCAAACATTTTTCACCCAATCTTGATGATACCTTGCACGTAATGATCAGTACAGCAATCCCACTTGGCTCACTAAATTGCGTTCTTCCTAGGTTAAACCGTTCCTTTGCAGTAACCATTTTCATGTTTAGGTTTCACTCTGTTTACTCCTATATGGATACATGTAGTTTGGAACTCTAAATCAAACACGGTTTGTGCTAGCTCTTTGAAACTTGCACAATAATGTAGTTCCAAGTTCTATCGCTATGGTTTGTGTCCTATTGAAGAATCCCCAAGCAGAGACTGACGAGAATCACTTTCATTGAAAGGTGTTGCAAGCTTCCAAAAAACTACGAGTTTCCGGAAATCTCAGCAAACATTTTTTTCACCCAAACTTTTGATACTTGCAGGTAATGATCAGTACACAAAATCCCACTTGGCTCACCAAATTTCGTTCTTCTAGCTTAAACCGTTCCTTTGCAGTAACCGTTTTCATGTTTAGGTTTCACTCTGTTTTCTCTTATATGGATATATGTAGTTGGAACTCTAATCAAACACGGTTTGTGCTAGCTCTTTGAAACTTGGCACAAGAAGGTAGTTCCAAGTTCTATCTCTATGGTTTGTGTACTATTGAAGTAGCCCCAAGCAGAGACTGACGAGAATCACTTTCATTGAAAGGGGTTGCCAAGCTACCAAAAAACTACGAGTTTCCTGAAATCTCAGGAAATATTTTTTCACCCAATCTTGATGATACTTGCAGGTAATGGTCAGTACACCAATCCCACTTGGCTCACCAAATTTCATTCATTAAGGTTAAACGGTACCTTTGCAGTAACCGTTTTCATGTTAGGTTTCACTCTGTTTTCTCCTATATGGATACATGTATTTGGAACTGTAAATCGAACACGGTTTTGTGCTAGCTCTTTGAAACTTGGCACAATAATGTAGTTCCAAGTTCTATCGCTATGGTTTGTGTCCTATTGAAGTAGCCCCAAGAAGAGACTGACGAGAATCACTTTCATTGAAAGGGGTTGCCAAGCTTCCAAAAAACTACGAGTTTCCGGAAATCTCAGCAAAACATTTTTTCACCCAATCTTGATCATACTTGCAGGTAATGATCAGTACACCATTGCCACTTGGCTCACCAAATTGCGTTCTTCTAGGTTAAACCGTTCCTTTGCAGAAACCGTTTTCATGTTTAGGTTTCACTCTGTTTTCTCCTATATGGATACATGTAGTTGGAACTCTAATTCAAACACGGTTTGTGCTAGCTCTTTGAAACTTGGCACAATAATGTAGTTCCAAGTTCTATCGCTATGGTTTGTGTCCTATTTAAGACGCCCCAAGCAGAGACTAACGAGAATCACTTTCATTGAAAGGGGTTGCCAAGCTTCCAAAAAACTACGAGTTTCCTAAAATCTCAGCAAACATTTTTTCACCCAAACTTTTGATACTTGCAGGTAATGATCAGTACACAAATCCCACTTGGCTCTCCAAATTTCGTTCTTCTAGGTTAAACCGTCCTTTGCAGTAACCGTTTTCATGTTTAGGTTTCACTTTTGTTTTCTCTTATATGGATATATGTAGTTGGAACTCTAAATCAAAACACGGTTTGTGCTAGCTCTTTGAAACTTGGCACAAGAAGGTAGTTCCAAATTCTATCGTTATGGTTTGTGTCCTATTGAAGTAGCCCCAAGCAGAGACTGACGAGAATCACTTTCATTGAAAGGGGTTGTCAAGCTTCCAAAAAACTACGAGTTTCCTGAAATCTCAGCAAACATTTTTTCACCCAATCTTGATGATACTTGCACGTAATGATCAGTACAGCAATCCCACTTGGCTCACTAAATTGCGTTCTTCTAGGTTAAACCGTTCCTTTGCAGGAACCATTTTTCATGTTTAGGTTTCACTCTGTTTCCTCCTATATGGATACATGTAGTTGGAACTCTAAATCAAACACGGTTTGTGCTAGCTCTTTGGAAACTTGGCACAATAATGTAGTTCCAAGTTCTATCGCTATGGTTTGTGTCCTATTGAAGAAGCCCAAGCAGAGACTGACGAGAATCACTTTCATTGAAAGGGGTTGCCAAGCTTCCAAAAAACTACGAGTTCCGGAAATCTCAGCAAACATTTTTTCACCCAATCTTGATGATCCTTGCAGGTAATGATCAGTACACTAATCCCACTTGGTTCACCAAATTTCGTTCTTCTAGGTTAAACCGTTCCTTTGCAGTAACCGTTTTCATGTTTAGGTTTCACTCTGTTTTCTTCCTATACGGATACAAGTAGTTGGAACTCTAAAATCAATCAAGGTTTGTGCTAGCTTTTTGAAACTTGGCACAATAATGTAGTTCCACGTTCTATCGCTATGGTTTGTGTACTAATTGAAGTAGCCCAAGCAGAGACTGACGAGAATCACTTTCATTGAAGGGGTTGCCAAGCTAACAAAAACTACGAGTTTTCCTGAAATCTCAGGAAATATTTTTTTCACCCAATCTTGATGATACTTGCAGGTAATGGTCAGTACACCAATCCACTTGGCTCACCAAATTTTCATTCATTAAGGTTAAACGGTACCTTTGCAGTAACCGTTTTCATGTTTAGGTTTCACTCTGTTTTCTCCTATATAGATACATGTATTTGGAACTCTAAATCGAACCACGGTTTTGTGCTAGCTCTTTGAAACTTGGCACAATAATGTAGTTCCAAGTTCTATCGCTATGGTTTGTGTCCTATTGAAGTAGCCCCAAGAAGAGACTGACGAGAATCACTTTCATTGAAAGGGGTTGCCAAGCTGCCAAAAAACTACGAGTTTCCGGAAATCTCAGCAAATATTTTTTCACCCAATCTTGATGATACTTGCAGGTAATGATCAGTACACCATTTGCACTTGGCTCACCAAATTGCGTTCTTCTAGGTTAAACCTTTCCTTTGCAGAAACCGTTTTCATGTTTAGGTATCACTCTGTTTTCCTCCTATATGGATACATGTAGTTGGAAACTCTAAATCAAACACGGTTTGTGCTAGCTCTTTGAAACTTGGCACAAGAATGTAATTCCAAGTTCTATCGCTATGGTTTGTGTCGTATTTAAGAATCCCCAAGCAGAGACTAACGAGAAATCACTTTCATTGAAAGGGGTTGCCAAGCTTCCAAAAAACTACGAGGTTTCCTAAAATCTCAGCAAACATTTTTTTCACCCAAACTTTTGATACTGGCAGGTAATGATCAGTACACAAAATCCCATTGGCTCACCAAATTTCGTTCTTCTAGGTTAAACAGTTCCTTTGCAGTAACCGTTTTCATGTTTAGGTTTCACTCTGTTTTCTCTTATATGGATATATGTAGTTGGAACTCTAAATCAAAAACGGTTTGTGCTAGCTCTTTGAAACTTGGCACAAGAAGGTAGTTCCAAATTCTATCGTTATGGTTTGTGTCCTATTGAAGTAGCCCCAAGCAGAGACTGACGAGAATCACTTTTCATTGAAAGGGGTTGTCAAGCTTCCAAAAAACTACGAGTTTCCTGAAATCTCAGCAAACATTTTTTCACCCCAATCTTGATGATACTTGCACGTAATGATCAGTACAGCAATCCCACTGGCTCACTAAATTGCGTTCTTCTAGGTTAAACCGTTCCTTTGCAGTAACCATTTTCATGTTTAGGTTTCACTCTGTTTACTCCTATATGGATACATGTAGTTGGAACTCTAAATCAAACACGGTTTGTGCTAGCTCTTTGAAACTTGGCACAAATAATGTAGTTCCAAGTTCTATCGCTATGGTTTGTGTCCTATTGAAGAAGCCCCAAGCAGAGACTGACGAGAATCACTTTCATTGAAAGGGGTTGCCAAGCTTCCAAAAAACTACGAGTTTCCGGAAATCTCAGCAAACATTTTTTCACCCAAACTTTTGATACTTGCAGGTAATGATCAGTACACAAATCCCACTTGGCTCACCAAATTTCGTTCTTCTAGCTTAAACCGTTCCTTTGCAGTAACCGTTTTCATGTTTAGGTTTCACTCTGTTTTCTCTTATATGGATATATGTAGTTGGAACTCTAAATCAAACACGGTTTGTGCTAGCTTCTTTGAAACTTGGCACAAGAAGGTAGTTCCAAGTTCTATCGCTATGGTTTGTGTACTATTGAAGTAGCCCCAAGCAGAGACTGACGAGAATCACTTCATTGAAAGGGGTTGCCAAGCTACCAAAAAAAACTACGAGTTCCTGAAATCTCAGGAAATATTTTTTCACCCAATCTTGATGATACTTGCAGGTAATGGTCAGTACACCAATCCCACTTGGCTCACCAAATTTCATTCATTAAGGTTAAACGGTACCTTTGCAGTAACCGTTTTCATGTTTAGGTTTCACTCTGTTTTCTCCTATATGGATACATGTATTTGGAACTCTAAATCGAACACGGTTTGTGCTAGCTCTTTGAAACTTGGCACAATAATGTAGTTCCAAGTTCTATCGCTATGGTTTGTGTCCTATTGAAGTAGCCCCAAGAAGAGACTGACGAGAATCACTTTCATTGAAAGGGGTTGCCAAGCTTCCAAAAAACTACGAGTTTCCGGAAATCTCAGCAAACATTTTTTCACCCAATCTTGATCATACTTGCAGGTAATGATCAGTACACCATTGCCACTTGGCTCACCAAATTGCGTTCTTCTAGGTTAAACCGTTCCTTTGCAGAAACCGTTTTCATGTTTAGGTTTCACTCTGTTTTCTCCTATATGGATACATGTAGTTGGAACTCTAAATCAAAACACGGTTTGTGCTAGCTCTTTGAAACTTGGCACAATAATGTAGTTCCAAGTTCTATCGCTATGGTTTGTGTCCTATTTAAGACGCCCCAAGCAGAGACTAACGAGAATCACTTTCATTGAAAGGGGATGCCAAGCTTTCCAAAAACTACGAGTTTCCTAAAATCTCAGCAAACATTTTTTCACCCAAACTTTTGATACTTGCAGGTAATGATCAGTACACAAATCCCACTTGGCTCACCAAATTTCGTTCTTCTAGTTTAAACCGTTCCTTTGCAGTAACCGTTTTCATGTTTAGGTTTCACTTTGTTTTCTCTTATATGGATATATGTAGTTGGAACTCTAAATCAACACGGTTTGTGCTAGCTCTTTGAAACTTGGCACAAGAAGGTAGTTCCAAATTCTATCGTTATGGTTTGTGTTCCTATTGAAGTAGCCCCAAGCAGAGACTGACGAGAATCACTTTCATTGAAAGGGGTTGTCAAGCTTCCAAAAAACTACGAGTTCCTGAAATCTCAGCAAACATTTTTCACCCAATCTTGATGATACTTGCACGTAATGATCAGTACAGCAATCCCACTTGGCTCACTAAATTGCGTTCTTCTAGGTTAAACCGTTCCTTTGCAGTAACCATTTTCATGTTTTAGGTTTCACTCTGTTTCCTCCTATATGGATACATGTAGTTGGAACTCTAAATCAAAACACGGTTTGTGCTAGCTCTTTGAAACTTGGCACAATAATGTAGTTCCAAGTTCTATCGCTATAGTTTGTGTCCTATTGAAGAAGCCCCAAGCAGAGACTGACGAGAAGCACTTTCATTGAAAGGGGTTGCCAAGCTTCCAAAAAAACTACGAGTTTCCGGAAATCTCAGCAAACATTTTTTTCACCCAATCTTGATGATCCTTGCAGGTAATGATCAGTACACTAATCCCACTTGGTTCACCAAATTTCGTTCTTCTAGGTAAACCGTTCCTTTGCAGTAACCGTTTTCATGTTTAGGTTTCACTCTGTTTTCTCCTATACGGATACAAGTAGTTGGAACTCTAAATCAATCAAGGTTTGTGCTAACTTTTTGAAACTTGGCACAATAATGTAGTTCCACGTTCTATCGCTATGGTTTGTGTACTATTGAAGTAGCCCCAAGAAGAGACTGACGAGAATCACTTTCATTGAAAGGGGTTGCCAAGCTTCCAAAAAACTACGAGTTTCCGGAAATCTCAGCAAACATTTTTTCACCCAATCTTGATCATACTTGCAGGTAATGATCAGTACACCATTGCCACTTGGCTCACCAAATTGCGTTTCTTCTAGGTTAAACCCGTTCCTTTGCAGAAACCGTTTTCATGTTTAGTTTCACTCTGTTTTCTCCTATATGGATACATGTAGTTGGAACTCTAAATCAAACACGGTTTGTGCTAGCTCTTTGAAACTTGGCACAATAATGTAGTTCCAAGTTCTATCGCTATGGTTTGTGTCCTATTTAAGACGCCCCAAGCAGAGACTAACGAGAATCACTTTCATTGAAAGGGGTTGCCAAGCTTCCAAAAAAACTACGAGTTTCCTAAAATCTCAGCAAACATTTTTTCACCCAAACTTTTGATACTTGCAGGTAATGATCAGTACACAAATCCCACTTGGCTCTCCAAATTTCGTTCTTCTAGGTTTAAACCGTTCCTTGCAGTAACCGTTTTCATGTTTAGGTTTCACTTTGTTTTCTCTTATATGGATATATGTAGTTGGAACTCTAAATCAAACACGGTTTGTGCTAGCTCTTTGAAACTTGGCACAAGAAGGTAGTTCCAAATTCTATCGTTATGGTTTGTGTCCTATTGAAGTAGCCCCAAGCAGAGACTGACGAGGAATCACTTTCATTGAAAGGGGTTGTCAAGCTTCAAAAACTACGAGTTCCTGAAATCTCAGCAAACATTTTTTCACCCAATCTTGATGATACTTGCACGTAATGATCAGTACAGCAATCCCACTTGGCTCACTAAATTGCGTTCTTCTAGGTTAAAACCGTTCCTTTGCAGTAACCATTTTTCATGTTTAGGTTTCACTCTGTTTC
>NW_027554062.1:85680-134086 GCF_045843805.1 Urocitellus parryii
AAACATGTTTTCACCCAATCTTGATGATACTTGCACGTAATGATCAGTACAACAATCCACTTGGCTCACTAAATTGCGTTCTTCTAGGTTAAACCGTTCAATTGCAGGAACCGTTTTCATGTTTAGGTTTCACTCTGTTTTCTCCCTTATGGATACATGTAGTTGGAACTCTAAATCGAACACGGTTTGTGCTAGCTCTTTGAAACTTGGCACAAGAACGTAGTTCCAAGCTCTATCGCTATGATTTGTGTCCTATTGAAGTAGCCCCAAGCAGAGACTGACGAGAATCACTTTCATTGAAAGGGGTTGTCAAGCTTCCAAAAAACTACGAGTTTCCTGAAATCTCAGCATTTTCACCCAATCTTGAAGATACTTGCACGTAATGATCAGTACAGCAATCCCACTTGGCTCACCAAATTGCGTTCTTCTAGGTTAAACCGTTCCTTTGCAGTAACCGTTGTCATGTTTAGGTTTCAATCTGTTTTCTCCTATATGGATACATGTAGTTGGAACTGTAAATCAAACACGGTTTGTGCTAGCTCTTTGAAACTTGGCACAATAATGTAGTTCCAAGTTCTATCACTATGGTTTGTGTCGTATTGACGAAGCCCCAAGCAGAGACTGACGAGAATCTCTTTCATTGAAAGGGGTTGCCAAACTTCCAAAAAACTACGAGTTTCCGGAAATCTAGGCAAACATTTTTTCACCCAATCTTGATGATACTTGCAGGTAATGGTCCTTACACAAATCCCACTTTGCTCACCAAATTTCGTTCTTCTAGGTTAAACCGTTCCTTTGCAGTAACCGTTTTCATGTTTAGGTTTCACTCTGTTTTCTCCTACATGGATACATGTAGTTGGAACTCTAAATCAAACACGGTTTGTGCTAGCTCTTTAAAACTTGGCACACTAATGTAGTTCCAAGTTCTATCGCTATGGTTTGTGTCCTATTGAAGTAGCCCCAAGCAGAGACTGACGAGAATCACTTTCATTGAAAGGGGGTTGCCAAGCTTCCAATAAACGACGAGTTTCCAGAAAGCTCAGCAAACATTTTTTCACCCAATCTTGATGATATTGAAGGTAATGGTCCGTACACCAATCCTATATGGCTCACCAAATTTAATTCTTCTAGTTTAAACCGTTCCTTTGCAGGAACCGTTTTCATGTTTAGGTTTCACTCTGTTTTCTCCTATATGGATACATGTAGTTGGAAGTCTAAGTCGAACACGGTTTGTGCTAGCTCTTTGAAACGTGGCAGAAGAATGTGGTTCCAAGTTCTTTCGCTATGGTTTGTGTCCTATTGAAGTAGCCCCAAGCAGAGACCGACGAGAATCACTTTCATTCAATTGGGTTGCCAAGCTTCCAAAAAACTACGAGTTTCCTGAAATCTCAGCAAACATTTTTTCACCCAACCTTGATGATACTTGCAGGTAATGATCAGTACACCAATCCCACTTGGATCACTAAATTTCGTTCTTCTAGGTTAAACCGTTCCTTTGCAGTAACCGTTTTCATGTTTAGGTTTCACTCTGTTTTCTCCTATATGGATACATGTAGTTGGAACTCTAAATCAAACACGGTTTGTGGTAGCTCTTTGGAACTTGGCACAATAATGTAGTTCCAAGTTCTATCGCTATGGTTTGTGTCCTATTGACGAAGCCCCAAGCAGAGACTGACGAGAATCACATTCATTGAAAGGGGTTGCCAAGCTACCAAAAAACTACGAGTGTCCTGAAATCTCAGCAAACATTTTTTCACCCAATCTTGATGATACTTGCAGGTAATGATCAGTACACCAATCCCACTTGGCTCACTAAATTGCATTCTTCTAGGTTAAACCGTTCCTTTGCAGGAACCGTTTTCATGTTTAGGTTTCACTCTGTTTTCTCCTATATGAATACATGTAGTTGGAACTCTAAATCAAACACGGTTTGTGCTAGCTCTTTGGAACTTGGCACAATAATGTAGTTCCAAGTTCTATCGCTATGGTTTGTGTCCTATTGAAGTAGCCCCAAGCAGAGACTGACGAGAATCACTTTCATTGAAAGGGGTTGCCAAGCTTCCAAAAAACTACGAGTTTCCGGAAATCTCAGCAAACATTTTTTCACCCAATCTTGATGATACTTGCAGGTAATGGTCACTACACAAATCCCACTTGGCTCACCAAATTTCGTTCTTCTAGGTTAAACCGTTCCTTTGCAGGAACCGTTTTCATGTTTAGGTTTCACTCTGTTTTCTCCTATATGGATACATGTAGTTGGAACTCTAAATCGAACACGGTTTGTGCTAGCTCTTTGAAACGTGGCACAAGAATGTAGTTCCAAGTTCTATCACTATGGTTTGTGTCCTATTGAAGTAGCCCCAAGCAGAGACTGACGAGAATCACTTTCATTGAAAGGGGTTGCCAAGCTTCCAAAAAACTACGAGTTTCCTAAAATCTCAGCAAACATTTTTTCAGCCAACCTTGATGATACTTGCAGGAAATGATCAGTACACCAATCCCACTTGGATCACTAAATTTCGTTCTTCTAGGTTAAACCGTTCCTTTGCAGTAACCGTTTTCATGTTTAGGTTTCACTCTGCTTTCTCCTATATGGATACATGTAGTTGGAACTCTAAATGAAACACCGTTTGTGCTAGCTCTTTGGAACTTGGCACAATAATGTAGTTCCAAGTTCTATCGCTATGGTTTGTGTCCTATTGAAGAAGCCCCAAGCAGAGACTGACGAGAATCACTTTCATTGAAAGGGGTTGCCAAGGTTCCAAAAAACTACGAGTTTCGGAAATCTCAGCAAACATTTTTTCACCCAATCTTGATGATACTTGCAGGTAATGGTCACTACACAAATCCCACTTGGCTCACCAAATTTCGTTCTTCTAGGTTAAACCGTTCCTTTGCAGGAACCGTTTTCATGTTTAGGTTTCACTCTGTTTTCGACTATATGGATACATGTAGTTGGAACTCTAAATCGAACACGGTTTGTGCTAGCTCTTTGGAACTTGGCACAAGAATGTAGTTCCAAGTTCTATCGCTATGGTTTGTGTCCTTTTGAAGTAACCCCAAGCAGAGACTGACGAGAATCACTTTCATTGAAAGGGGTTGCCAAGCTTCCAAAAAACTACGAGTTTCCTAAAATCTCAGCAAACATTTTTTCACCCAACCTTGATGATACTTGCAGGTAATGATCAGTACACCAATCCCACATGGCTCACTAAATTGCATTCTTCTAGGTTAAACCGTTCCTTTGCAGGAACCGTTTTCATGTTTAGGTTTCACTCTGTTTTCTCCTATATGGATACATGTAGTTGGAACTCTAAATCAAACACGGTTTGTGCTAGCTCTTTGGAACTTGGCACAATAATGTAGTTCCAAGTTCTATCGCTATGGTTTGTGTCCTATTGAAGTAGCCCCAAGCAGAGACTGACGAGAATCACTTTCATTGAAAGGCTTTGCCAAGCTTCCAAAAAACTACGAGTTTCCGGAAATCTCAGCAAACATTTTTTCAACCAATCTTGATGATACTTCCATTTAATGATCAGTACACCAATCCCACTTGGCTCACCAAATTTCGTTCTTCTAGGTTAAACCGTTCCTTTGCAGTAACCGTTTTTATGTTTAGGTTTCACTCTGTTTTCTCCTATATGGATACATGTATTTGGAACTCTAAATCAAACAAGGTTTGTGCTAGCTCTTTGAAACTTGGCACAATAATGTAGTTCCAAGTTCTATCGCTATGGTTTGTGTCCTATTGAAGTAGCCCCAAGCAGAGACTGACGAGAATCACTTACATTGAAAAGGGTTGCCAAGCTTCCAAAAAACGAAGAGTTTCCCAAAATCTCAGCAAACATTTTTTCACCCAATCTTTATGGTACTTGCACGTAATGATAAGTACACCAATCCCACTTGGCTCACCAAATTTCGTTCTTCTAGGTTAAACCGTTCCTTTGCATTAATCGTTTTCATGTTTAGGTTTCACTCTGTTTTCTCCTATAGGGATACATGTAGTTGGAACTCTAAATCAAACACGGTTTTTGCTTGCTCTTTGAAATTTGGCACAATAATGTAGTTCCAAGTTCTATCACTATCTTTTGTGTCCTATTGATGTAGCCAAAAGCAGAGACTGACGAGAATGACTTTCACTGAAAGGGGTTGCCAAGCTTCCAAAAAAGTACGAGTTTCCGGAAATCTCAGCAAACATTTTTTCACCCAAACTTTTGATACTTGCAGGTAATGATCAGTACACAAATCACACTTGGCTCAAAAAATTTCGTTCTTCTAGGTTAAACCGTTCCTTTGCAGTAACCGTTTTCATGTTTAGGTTTCACTCTGTTTTCTCCTATATGGATACATGTAGTTGGAACTCTAAATCGAACACGGTTTGTGCTAGCTCTTTGAAACATGGCACAAGAATTTAGTTCCAAGTTCTATCGCTATGGTTTGTGTCCTATTGAAGTAGCCCCAAGCAGAGACTGACGGGAATCACTTTCATTCAATTGGGTTGCCAAGCTTCCAAAAAACTACCAGTTTCTGGAAATCTCAGCAAACATTTTTTCACCCAATCCTGATGATACTTCCATTTAATGATCAGTACACCAATCCCACTTGGCTCACCAAATTTCGTTCTTCTAGGTTAAACCGTTCCGTTGCAGTAACCGTTTTCATGTTTAGGTTTCACTCTGTTTTCTCCTATATGGATACATGTAGTTGGAACTCTAAATCAAACACGGTTTGTGCTAGCTCTCTGAAACTTGGCACAATAATGTAGTTCCAAGTTCTATCGCTATGGTTTGTGTCCTATTGAAGTAGCCCCAAGCAGAGACTGACGAGCATTACTTTCATTGAAAGGGGTTACCAAGCTTCCAAAATCTACGAGTTTCCGGAACTCTCAGCAAACATTTTTTCACCCAATCTTGATGATACTTCCATTTAATGATCAGTACACCAATCCCACTTGGATTACCAAATTTCATTCTTCTAGGTTAAACCGTTCCTTTGCAGTAACCGTTTTCATGTTTAGGTTTCACTCTGCTTTCTCCTATATGGATACATGTAGTTGGAACTCTAAATGAAACACGGTTTGTGCTAGCTCTTTGGAACTTGGCACAATAATGTAGTTCCAAGTTCTATCGCTATGGTTTGTGTCCTATTGAAGAAGCCCCAAGCAGAGACGGACGAGAATCACTTTCATTGAAAGGGGTTGCCAAGGTTCCAAAAAACTACGAGTTTCCGGAAATCTCAGCAAACATTTTTTCACCCAATCTTGATGATACTTGCAGGTAATGGTCACTACACAAATCCCACTTGGCTCACCAAATTTCGTTCTTCTAGGTTAAACCGTTCCTTTGCAGGAACCGTTTTCATGTTTAGGTTTCACTCTGTTTTCTCCTATATGGATACATGTAGTTGGAACTCTAAATCGAACACGGTTTGTGCTAGCTCTTTGAAACGTGGCACAAGAATTTAGTTCCAAGTTCTATCGCTATGGTTTGTGTCCTATTGAAGTAGCCCCAAGCAGAGACTGACGGGAATCACTTTCATTCAATTGGGTTGCCAAGCTTCCAAAAAACTACCAGTTTCTGGAAATCTCAGCAAACATTTTTTCACCCAATCCTGATGATACTTCCATTTAATGATCAGTACACCAATCCCACTTGGCTCACCAAATTTCGTTCTTCTAGGTTAAACCGTTCCGTTGCAGTAACCGTTTTCATGTTTAGGTTTCACTCTGTTTTCTCCTATATGGATACATGTAGTTGGAACTCTAAATCAAACACGGTTTGTGCTAGCTCTTTGAAACTTGGCACAATAATGTAGTTCCAAGTTCTATCGCTATGGTTTGTGTCCTATTGAAGTAGCCCCAAGCAGAGACTGACGAGCATTACTTTCATTGAAAGGGGTTACCAAGCTTCCAAAACCTACGAGTTTCCGGAACTCTCAGCAAACATTTTTTCACCCAATCTTGATGATACTTCCATTTAATGATCAGTACACCAATCCCACTTGGATTACCAAATTTCATTCTTCTAGGTTAAACCGTTCCTTTGCAGTAACCGTTTTCATGTTTAGGTTTCACTCTGCTTTCTCCTATATGGATACATGTAGTTGGAACTCTAAATGAAACACGGTTTGTGCTAGCTCTTTGGAACTTGGCACAATAATGTAGTTCCAAGTTCTATCGCTATGGTTTGTGTCCTATTGAAGAAGCCCCAAGCAGAGACGGACGAGAATCACTTTCATTGAAAGGGGTTGCCAAGGTTCCAAAAAACTACGAGTTTCCGGAAATCTCAGCAAACATTTTTTCACCCAATCTTGATGATACTTGCAGGTAATGGTCACTACACAAATCCCACTTGGCTCACCAAATTTCGTTCTTCTAGGTTAAACCGTTCCTTTGCAGGAACCGTTTTCATGTTTAGGTTTCACTCTGTTTTCTCCTATATGGATACATGTAGTTGGAACTCTAAATGAAACACGGTTCGTGCTAGCTCTTTGGAACTTGGCACAATAATGTAGTTCCAAGTTCTATCGCTATGGTTTGTGTCCTATTGAAGAAGCCCCAAGCAGAGACTGACGAGAATCACTTTCATTGAAAGGGGTTGCCAAGCTACCAAAAAACTACGAGTGTCCTGAAATCTCAGCAAACATTTTTTCACCCAATCTTGATGATACTTGCAGGTAATGATCAGTACACCAATCCCACTTGGCTCACTAAATTGCGTTCTTCTAGGTTAAACCGTGCCTTTGCAGGAACCGTTTTCATGTTTAGGTTTCACTCTGTTTTCTCCTATATGGATACATGTAGTTGGAACTCTAAATCAAACACGGTTTGTGCTAGCTCTTTGGAACGTGGCACAATAATGTAGTTCCAAGTTCTATCGCTAAGGTTTGTGTCCTATTGAAGTAGCCCCAAGCAGAGACTGACGAGAATCACTTTCATTGAAAGGGGTTGCCAAGCTTCCAAGAAACTACGAGTTTCCGGAAATCTCAGCAAACATTTTTTCAACCAATCCTGATGATACTTCCATTTAATGATCAGTACACCAATCCCACTTGGCTCACCAAATTTCGTTCTTCTAGGTTAAACTTTTCCGTTGCAGTAACCGTTTACATGTTTAGGTTTCACTCTGTTTTCTCCTATATGGATACATGTAGTTGGAACTCTAAATCAAACACGGTTTGTGCTAGCTCTTTGAAACTTGGCACAATAATGTAGTTCCAAGTTCTATGGCTATGGTTTGTGTCCTATTGAAGTAGCCCCAAGCAGAGACTGACGAGCATTACTTTCATTGAAAGGGGTTGCCAAGCTTCCAAAAAACTACAAGTTTCCTGAAATCTCAGCAAACATTTTTTCACCCAATCTTGATGATACTTGCAGGTAATGATCAGTACACCAATCCCACTTGGCTCACTAAATTCCGTTCTTCTAGTTTAAACCGTTCCTTTGCAGTAACCGTTTTATGTTTGGATTTCACTCTGTTTTCTCCTATATGGATACATGTAGTTTCAAATCTAAATCAAACACGTTTGTGCTAGCTCTTTGAAAACTTGGCACAATAATGTAGTTCCAAGTTCTATCGCTATGGTTTGTTTCCTATTGAAGTAGCCCCAAGCAGAGACTGACGAGAATCACTTTCATTGAAAGGTTTGCCAAGCTTAAAATAAACTACGAGTTTCCAGAAATCTCAGCAAACATTTTTTCACCCAATCTTGATGATACTTGCAGGTAATGATCAGTACACCATTCCCACTTGGCTCACCACATTTTGTTCTTCTAGTTTAAATCGTTCCTTTGCAGGAACCGTTTTCATGTTTAGGTTTGACTCTGTTTTCTCCTATACGGATGCCTGTAGTCGGAATTCTAAATCAAACACGGATTGTGCTAGCTCTTAGAAACTTGTAGTTCCAAGTTCTATCACTATGGTTTGTGTCCTATTGAAGTAGCCCCAAGCAGAGACGACGAGAATCACTTTCATTGAAAGGGGTTGCCAAGCTTCCAAAAAACTAAGAGTTTCCGGAAATCTCAGCAAACATTTATTCACCCAAAATTTTCATACTTGCAGGTAATGGTCAGTACACAAATCCCACTTGGCTCACCAAATTGCGTTCTTCTAGGTTAAACCGTTCCTTTGCAGTAACTGTTTTCATGTTTAGGTTTCACTCTGTTTTCTCCTATATGGATACATGTATTTGGAACCCTAAATCGAACACGGTTTGTGCTAGCTCTTTGGAACTTGGCACAATAATGTAGTTCCAAGTTCTATCGCTATGGTTTGTGTCCTATTGAAGAAGCCCCAAGCAGAGACTGACGAGAATCACTTTCATTGAAAGGGGTTGCCAAGCTTCCAAAAAACTACGAGTTTCCGGAAATCTCAGCAAACATTTTTTCACCCAATCTTGATGATACTTGCAGGTAATGGTCACTACACAAATCCCACTTGGCTCACCAAATTTCGTTCTTCTAGGTTAAACCGTTCCTTTGCAGGAACCGTTTTCATGTTTAGGTTTCACTCTGTTTTCTCCTATATGGATACATGTAGTTGGAACTCTAAATCGAACACGGTTTGTGCTAGCTCTTTGAAACGTGGCACAAGAATTTAGTTCCAAGTTCTATCGCTATGGTTTGTGTCCCTATTGAAGTAGCCCCAAGCAGAGACTGACGGGAATCACTTTCATTCAATTGGGTTGCCAAGCTTCCAAAAAACTACCAGTTTCTGGAAATCTCAGCAAACATTTTTCACCAATCCTGATGATACTTCCATTTAATGATCAGTACACAATCCCACTTGGCTCACCAAATTCGTTCTTCTAGGTTAAACCGTTCCGTTGCAGTAACCGTTTTCATGTTTAGGTTTCACTCTGTTTTTCTCCTATATGGATACATGTAGTTGGAACTCTAAATCAAACACGGTTTGTGCTAGCTCTTTGAAACTTGGCACAATAATGTAGTTCCAAGTTCTATGGCTATGGTTTGTGTCCTATTGAAGTAGCCCCAAGCAGAGACTGACGAGCATTACTTTCATTGAAAGGGGTTACAAAGCTTCCAAAATCTACGAGTTTCCGGAACTCTCAGCAAACATTTTTTCACCCAATCTTGATGATACTTCCATTTAATGATCAGTATACCAATCCCACTTGGATTACCAAATTTCATTCTTCTAGGTTAAACGTTCCTTTGCAGTAACCGTTTTCATATTTAGGTTTCACTCTGCTTTCTCCTATATGGATACATGTAGTTGGAACTCTAAATGAAACACGGTTTGTGCTAGCTCTTTGGAACTTGGCACAATAATGTAGTTCCAAGTTCTATCGCTATGGTTTGTGTCCTATTGAAGAAGCCCCAAGCAGAGACGGACGAGAATCACTTTCATTGAAAGGGGTTGCCAAGGTTCCAAAAAACTACGAGTTTCCGGAAATCTCAGCAAACATTTTTTCACCCAATCTTGATGATACTTGCAGGTAATGGTCACTACACAAATCCCACTTGGCTCACCAAATTTCGTTCTTCTAGGTTAAACCGTTCCTTTGCAGGAACCGTTTTCATGTTTAGGTTTCACTCTGTTTTCTCCTATATGGATACATGTAGTTGGAACTCTAAATCGAACACGGTTTGTGCTAGCTCTTTGAAACTTGGCACAAGAATGTTGTTCCAAGTTCTATCGCTATGGTTTGTGTCCTATTGAAGTAGCCCCAAGCAGAGACTGACGAGAATCACTTTCATTGAAAGGGGTTGCCAAGCTTCCAAAAAACTACGAGTTCCTGAAATCTCAGCAAACATTTTTTCACCCAACCTTGATGATACTTGCAGGTAATGATCAGTACACCAATCCCACTTGGCTCAGTAAATTTCGTTCTTCTAGGTTAACCGTTCCTTTGCAGTAACCGTTTTCATGTTTAGGTTTCACTCTGTTTTCTCCTATATGGATACATGTAGTTGGAACTCTAAATGAAACACGGTTCGTGCTAGCTCTTTGGAACTTGGCACAATAATGTAGTTCCAAGTTCTATCGCTATGGTTTGTGTCCTATTGAAGAAGCCCCAAGCAGAGACTGACGAGAATCACTTTCATTGAAAGGGTTGCCAAGCTACCAAAAACTACGAGTGTCTGAAATCTCAGCAAGCATTTTTTCACCCAATCTTGATGATACTTGCAGGTAATGATCAGTACACCAATCCCACTTGGCTCACTAAATTGCGTTCTTCTAGGTTAAACCGTGCCTTTGCAGGAACCGTTTTCATGTTTAGGTTTCACTCTGTTTTCTCCTATATGGATACATGTAGTTGGAACTCTAAATCAAACACGGTTTGTGCTAGCTCTTTGGAACGTGGCACAATAATGTAGTTCCAAGTTCTATCGCTATGGTTTGTGTCCTATTGAAGTAGCCCAAGCAGAGACTGACGAGAATCACTTTCATTGAAAGGGGTTGCCAAGCTTCCAAGAAACTACGAGTTTCCGGAAATCTCAGCAAACATTTTTTCAACCAATCCTGATGATACTTCCATTTAATGATCAGTACACCAATCCCACTTGGCTCACCAAATTTCGTTCTTCTAGGTTAAACCGTTCCGTTGCAGTAACCGTTTACATGTTTAGGTTTCACTCTGTTTTCTCCTATATGGATACATGTCGTTGGAACTCTAAATCAAACACGGTTTGTGCTAGCTCGTTGAAATTTGGCACAATAATGTAGTTCCAAGTCCTATCACTATGGTTTGTGTCCTATTGAATTAGCCAAAAGCAGAGACTGACGAGAATCACTTTCACTGAAAGCGGTTGCCAAGCTTCCAAAAAACTACAAGTTTCCTGAAATCTCAGCAAACATTTTTTCACCCAAACTTTTGATACTTGCAGGTAATGATCAGTACACAAATCCCACTTGGCTCAAAAAATTTTCTTTTTCTAGGTTAAACCGTTCCTTTGCAGTAACCGTATTCATGTTTAGGTTTCATTTTGTTTTCTCCTATATGGATACATGTAGTTGGAACTCTAAATCGAACACGGTTTGTGCTAGCTCTTTGAAACGTGGCACAAGAATGTAGTTCCAAGTTCTATCGCTATGGTTTGTGTCCTATTGAAGTAGCCCCAAGCAGAGACTGATGAGAATCACTTTCATTCAATTGGGTTGCCAAGATTCCAAAAAACTACGAGTTTCCTGAAATCTCAGCAAACATTTTCTCACCCAATCTTGATGATACTTGCAGGAAATGATCAGTACACCAATCCCACTTGGCTCACTAAATTGCGTTCTTCTAGGTTAAACCGTACCTTTGCAGTAACCGTTTTCATGTTTAGGTTTCACTCTGTTTTCTCCTATATGGATACATTTAGTTGGAACTCTAAATGAATCACGGTTTGTTCTAGCTCGTTGGAACTTGGCACAATAATGTAGTTCCAAGTTCTATCGCTATGGTTTGTGTCCTATTGAAGAAGCCCCAAGCAGAGACTGACGAGAATCACTTTCATTGAAAGGGGTTGCCAAGCTTCCAAAAAACTACGTGTGTCCTGAAATCTCAGCAAACATTTTTTCACCCAATCTTGATGATACTAACAGGTAATGACCAGTAAACCAATCCCACTTGGCTCACCAAATTTCGTTCTTCTAGGTTAAACCGTTCCTTTGAAGTAACCGTTTTCATGTTTAGGTTTCACTCTCTTTTCTCCTATACGGATACATGTATTTGGAACTCTAAATCAAACACAGTTTGTGCTACCTCTTTGAAACTTGGCACAATAATGTAGTTCCATGTTCTATCGCTATGGTTTGTGTCCTATTGAAGTAGCCCCAAGCAGAGACTGACGAGAATCACTTTCATTGAAAGGGTTTGCCAAGCTTCCAAAAAACGACGAGTTTCCAGAAATCTCATTAAACATTTTTTCACCCAAACCTGATGATACTTCATTTAATGATCAGTACACCAATCCCACTTGGCTCACCAAATTTCGTTCTTCTATGTTAAACCGTTCCTTTGCAGTAACCGTTTTCATGTTTAGGTTTAACTCTGTTTTCTCCTATATGGATACATGTAGTTGGAACTCTAAATCAAACACGGTTTGTGCTAGCTCTTTCAAAATAGGCACAATAATGTAGTTCCAAGTTCTAACGCTATGTTTTGTGTCCTATTGAAGTAGCCCCAAGCAGAGACAGACGAGAATCACTTTCATTGAAAGGGGTTGCCAAGCTTCCAAAAATCTCCGAGTTTCCTGAAATCTCAGCAAATATTTTTTCACCCAATCCTGGTGATACTTGCAGCTAATGATCAGTACACCAATCCCACTTGGCTCACTAAATTTCGTTTTTCTAGGTTAAACCGTTCCTTTGCAGTAACCGTTTTCATGTTTAGGTTTCACTCTGTTTTCTCCTATATGGATACATGTATTTGGAACTCTAAATCAAACAAGGTGTGTGCTAGCTCTTTGAAACTTGGCACAATAATGTAGTTCCAAGTTCTATCGCTATGGTTTTTATCCTATTGAAGTAGCCCCAAGCAGAGACTGACGAGAATCACTTTCATTGAAAGGGGTTGCCAAGCTACCAATAAACTACGAGTTTCCGGAAATCTCAGCAAAAATTTTTTCACCCAAACTTTTGATACTTGCAGGTAATGATCAGTACACAAATCCCACTTGGCTCACCAAATTTCGTTCTTCTAGGTTAAACCGTTCCTTTGCAGTAACCGTTTTCATGTTTAGGTTTCACTCTGTTTTCTCCTATATGGATACATGTAGTTGGAACTCTAAATCAAACACGGTTTGTGCTAGCTCTTTCAAACATGGCACAAGAATGTAGTTCCAAGCTCTATTGCTATGGTTTGTGTCCTATTGAAGTACCCCAAGCAGAGACTGACGAGAATCACTTTCATTAAAAGGTGTTGCCAAGCTTCCAAAAAACTACGAGTTTCTGGAAATCTCAGCAAACGTTTTTTCACCCAAGCTTGGTGATACTTGCAGGTAATGATCAGTACACCAATCCCACTTGGCTCACTAAATTGCGTTCTTCTAGGTTAAACCGTTCCTTTGCAGTAACCGTTTTCATGTTTAGGTTACACTCTGTTTTCTCCCATACGGATACAAGTAGTTGGAAATCTAAATCAAACAAGGTTTGTGCTAGCTCTTTGAAACTTGGCACAATAATGTAGTTCCAAGTTCTATCGCTATGGTTTGTGTACTATTGAAGTAGCCCCAAGCAGAGACTGACGAGAATCACTTTCATTGAAAGGGGTTGCCAAGCTTCCAAAAAACTACGAGTTTCCTGAAATCTCAGGAAATATTTTTTCACCCAATCTTGATGATACTTGCAGGTAATGGTCAGTACACCAATCCCACTTGGCTCACCAAATTTCGTTCATTTAGGTTAAACCGTTCCTTTGCAGTAACCGTTTTCATGTTTCGGTTTCACTCTGTTTTCTCCTATATGGATACATGTAGTTGGAACTCTAAATCAAACACGGTTTGTGCTACCTCTTTGAATCTTTCCACAATAATGTAGTTCCAAGTTCTATCGCTATGGTTTGTGTCCTATTGAAGTAGCCCCAAGCAGAGACTGACGAGAATCACTTTCATGAAAGGGGTTTGCCAAGCTTCCAATAAACTACGAGTTTCCGGAATCTCAGCAAACATTTATTCACCCAAACTTTTCATACTTGCAGGTAATGGTCAGTACAAAAATCCCACTTGGCTCACCAAATTTCATTCTTCCAGTTTAAACCGTTCCTTTGCAGGAACCGTTTTCATGTTTAGGTTTGACTCTGTTTTCTCCTATACGGATGCCTGTAGTCGGAACTCTAAATCAAACACGGATTGTGCTAGCTCTTTGAAACTTGGCACAATAATGTAGTTCTAGTTCTATCACTATGGTTTGTGTCCTATTGAAGTAGCCCAAGCAGAGACGATGAGAATCACTTTCATTGAAAGGGGTTGCCAAGCTTCCAAAAAACTACGCGTTTCCTGAAATCTCAGCAAATATTTTTTCACCCAATCTTGATGATACTTGCAACTAATGATCTGTACACCACTCCCACTTGGCTCTCCAAATTTCGTTCTTCTATGTTAAACCGTTCCGTTGCAGTAACCGTTTTCATTTTAGGTTTAACTCTGTTTTCTCCTATATGGATACATGTAGTTGGAACTCAAAATCAAACACGGTTTGTGCTAGCTCTTTGAAACTAGGCACAATAATGTAGTTCCAAGTTTCTATCGATATGGTTTGTGTCCTATTGAAGTTGCCCCAAGCAGAGACTGACGAGAATCATCTTTCATTGAAAGGGGTTGCCAAGCTTCCAAAAACTACGAGTTTCCGGAAATGTCAGCAAACATTTTTCACCCAACCTTGATGATCCTTGCAGGCAATGATCAGTACACTAATCCCACTTGGCTCACAAATTTCGTTCTTCTAGGTTAAACCGTTCCTTTGCAGTAACCGTTTTTATGTTTAGGTTTCACTCTGTTTTCTCCTACACGGATACATGTAGTTGGAACTCTAAATAAAACAAGGTTTGTGCTAGCTCTTTGAAACTTGGCACAAATAATGTAGTTCCAAGTTCTATCGCCTATGGTTTGTGTACTATTGAAATAGCCCCAAGCAGAGACTGACGAGCATTACTTTCATTGAAAGGGGTTGCCAAGCTTCCAAAGTCTACGAGTTTCGGGAAATCTCAGCAAACTTTTTTTCACCCCAATCTTGATGATACTTCCACTTAATGATCAGTATACCAATCCCACTTGGCTCACCAAATTTCGTTCTTCTAGGTTAAATCGTTCCTTTGCAGTAACCGTTTCACGTTTAGGTTTCACTCTGTTTTCTCTATATGGATACAAGTATTTGGAACTCTAAATCAAACAAGGTTTGTGCTAGCTCTTTGAAACTTGGAACAATAATGTAGTTCCAAGTTCTCTCGCTATGTTTTGTGTGCTATTGAAGTAGCCCCCAAGCAGAGACAGACGAGAATCACTTTCATTGAAAGGGGTTGCCAAAGCTTCCAAAAACTCCGAGTTTCCTGAAATCTCAGCAAATAGTTTTTTCACCCAATCCTCATGATACCTTGCAGCTAATGATCAGTACACCAATCCCACTTTGCTCACCAAATTTCGTTCTTCTAGGTTAAATCGTTTCTTTGCAGGAACCGTTTTTATGTTTAGGTTTCACTCTGTTTTCTCCTGTATGGATACATGTAGTTGGAACTCTAAATCAAACACGGTTTGTGCTAGCTCTTTGAATCTTTGCACAAAAATGTAGTTCCATGTTCTATCGCTATGGGTTGTGTCCTATTGAAGTAGCCCCAAGCAGAGACTGACGAGAATCACTTCATTGAAAGGGGTTGAAAAGCTTCCAAAAAATTCGGAGTTTCCTGAAATCTCAGCAAACATTTTTCACCCAATCTTGATGATACTTGCATGTATGATCAATACACGAATACCACTTGGCTCACCAAATTTCGTTCTTCTAGGTTAAACCGTTCCTTTGCAGTAACCGTGTTCATGTTTAGGTTTCACTCTGTTTTCTCTTATTCGGATATATGTAGTTGGAACTCTAAATCAAAACACGGTTTGGGCTAGTTCTTTGACACTTGGCACAATATGTATTCCAAGTTCTATCATATGATTGTGTCATATTGAAGTAGCCCCAAGCAGAGACTGACGAGAATCACTTTCATTAAATTGGGTTTCCAAGCTTCAAAAAACTACGAGTTTCTGAAATCTCAGCAAACATTTTTTCACCCAATCTTGATGATATTTGCAGGTAATGATCAGTACACCAATCCCACTTGGCTCACTAAATTGCGTTCTTCTAGGTTAAACTGTTCCTTTGCAGTAACCGTTTTCATGTTTAGGTTTCACTCTGTTTTCTCCTATATGGATACATGTAGTTGGAACTCTAAATCAAACACGGTTTGTGCTAGCTCTTTGAAACTTGGCAAAATAATGTAGTTCCAAGTTCTTTCGCTATTGTTTGTGTCTTATTGAAGTAGCCCCAGGCAGAGACTGACGAGAATCACTTTCATTGAAAGGGGTTGCAAAGTTCCAAAAAACGACGATTTTCAGGAAATCTCAGCAAACATTTTTTCGACGAAACTTTGATACTTGCAGGTAATGGTCAGTACACAAACCGCACTTGGCTCACCAAATTTCGTTCTTCTAGGTTAAACTGTTCCTTTGCAGTAACCGTTTTCATGTTTAGGTTTCACTCTGTTTTCTCCTATATGGAATACATGTAGTTGGAACTCTAAATCAATCACGGTTTGTGCTAGCTCTTTGACACTTGGCACAATAATGTAGTTTCCAAGTTCTATCGCGATGGTTTGTTTCCTATTGAAGTAGCCCCAAGCAGAGACTGACGAGAATCACTTTCATTGAAAAGGTTTGCCAACTTCCAAAAACGACGAGTTTCCGGAAATCTCAGCAAATATTTTTTTTCCCAATATTGGTGATACTTCCATTTAATGATCAGTACACCAATCCCACTTGGCTCACCAAATTTCGTTCTTCTAGGTTCAACCGTTCCTTTGCAGGAACCGTTTTCATGTTTAGGTTTCACTCTGTTTTCTCCTATATGGATACATGTAGTTGGAACTCTAAATCAAACACGGTTCTGTGCTAGCTCTTTAAAACTTGGCACAATAATGTAGTTCCAAGTTCTATCGCTATGGTTTGTGTCCTATTGAAGTAGCCCCAAGCAGAGACTGAGGAGAATCACTTTCATGAAAGGGGTTGCAAGCTTCCAAAAAACTACGAGTTTCCGGAAATCTCAGCAAACATTTTTTCACCCAATCCTGATGATACTTCCATTTAATGATCAGTACACCAATCCCACTTGGCTCACCAAAATTTCGTTCTTCTAGGTTAAACCGTTCCTTTGCAGTAACCGTTTTCATGTTAGGTTTAACTCTGTTTACTCCTATTCGGATACATGTAGTTGGAACTCTAAATCAAACACGGTTTGTGCTAGCTCTTTGAACTAGGCACAATAATGTAGTTCCAAGTTCTATCGCTATGGTTTGTGTCCTATTGAAGTAGCCCCAAGCAAAGACTGACGAGCATTACTTTCATTGAAAGGGGTTGCCAAGCTTCCAAAATCTACGGTTTCCTGAAATCTCAGCAAACATTTTTTCCCCCAATCTTGATGATACTTCCATTTAATGATCAGTACACCAATCCCACTTGGCTCACCAAATTTCATTCTTCTAGGTTAACCGTTCCTTTGCAGTAACCGTTTTCATGTTTAGGTTTCACTCTGTTTTCTCCTATATGGATACATGTATTTGGAACTCTAAATCTTAGAAGGTTTGTGCTAGCTCTTTTGAAACTTGGCAGAATAATGTAGTTCCAAGTTCTATCACTATGGTTTGTGTCCTATTGAAGTAGCCAAAGCAGAGACTGACGAGAATCACTTTCACTGAAAGGGGTTGCCAAGATTCAAAAAACTACGAGTTTCCCGGAAATCTAAGCAAACATTTTTTCACCCAAACTTTGATACTTGCAGGTAATGATCAGTACACAAACCCCACTTGGCTCACCAAATTTCGTTCTTCTAGGTTAAACCGTTCCTTGCAGTAACCGTTTTCATGTTTAGGTTTCACTCTGTTTTCTCCTATAAGGATACATGTAGTTGGAACTCTAAATGAAACACGGTTTGTGCTAGCTCTTTGGAACTTTGGCACAATAATGTAGTCCAAGTTCTATCGCTATGGTTTGTGTCCTATTGAATAAGCTCCAAGCAGAGAAAGACGAGAATCACTTTCATTGAAAGGGGTTGCCAAGCTTCCAAAAAACTAAGAGTGTCCTGAAATCTCAAGCAAATTTTTTTTCACCCAATCTTGATGATACTTGCAGGTAATGATCAGTACACCAATCCCACTTGGCTCACTAAATTGCGTTCTTCTAGGTTAAACCGTTCCTTTGCAGTAACCGATTTCATGTTTAGCTTTCACTCTGTTTTCTCCTATATGGATACATGTAGTTGGAACTCTAAATCAAACACGGTTTGTGCTAGCTCTTTGAAATTTGGCACAATAATGTAGTTCCAAGTTCTATCACTATGGTTTGTGTCCTATTGAAGTAGCCAAAGCAGAGACTGACGAGAATCACTTTCACTGAAAGTGGTTGCCAAGATTCCAAAAAACTACGAGTTCCTAAAATCTCAGCAAACATTTTTTCACCCAAACTTTTGATACTTGCAGGTAATGATCAGTACACAAATCCCACTTGGCTCACCAAATTCGTTCTTCTAGCTTAAACCGTTCCTTTGCAGTAACCGTTTTCATGTTTAGGTTTCACTCTGTTTTCTCTTATATGGATATATGTAGTTGGAACTCTAAATCAAACACGGTTTGTGCTAGCTCTTTGAAACTTGGCACAAGAAGGTAGTTCCAAGTTCTATCGCTATGGTTTGTGTACTATTGAAGTAGCCCCAAGCAGAGACTGACGAGAATCACTTTCATTGAAAGGGGTTGCCAAGCTACCAAAAACTACGAGTTTCCTGAAATCTCAGGAATATTTTTTCACCCAATCTTGATGATACTTGCAGGTAATGGTCAGTACACCAATCCCACTTGGCTCACCAAATTTCATTCATTAAGGTTAAACGGTACCTTTGCAGTAACCGTTTTCATGTTTAGGTTTCACTCTGTTTCTCCTATATGGATACATGTATTTGGAACTCTAAATCGAACACGGTTTGTGCTAGCTCTTTGAAACTTGGCACAATAATGTAGTTCCAAGTTCTATCGCTATGGTTTGTGTCCTATTGAAGTAGCCCCAAGAAGAGACTGACGAGAATCACTTTCATTGAAAGGGGTTGCCAAGCTTCCAAAAAACTACGAGTTTTCCGGAAATCTCAGCAAACATTTTTTCACCCAATCTTGATCATACTTGCAGGTAATGATCAGTACACCATTGCCACTTGGCTCACCAAATTGCGTTCTTCTAGGTTAAACCGTTCCTTTGCAGAAACCGTTTTCATGTTTAGGTTTCACTCTGTTTTCTCCTATATGGATACATGTAGTTGGAACTCTAATTCAAACACGGTTTGTGCTAGCTCTTTGAAACTTGGCACAATAATGTAGTTCCAAGTTCTATCGCTATGGTTTGTGTCCTATTTAAGACGCCCCAAGCAGAGACTAACGAGAATCACTTTCATTGAAAGGGGATGCCAAGCTTCCAAAAAACTACGAGTTTCCTAAAATCTCAGCAAACCATTTTTTCACCCAAACTTTTGATACTTGCAGGTAATGATCAGTACACAAATCCCACTTGGCTCACCAAATTCGTTCTTCTAGTGTAAACCGTTCCTTTGCAGTAACCGTTTTCATGTTTAGGTTTCACTTTGTTTTCTCTTATATGGATATATGTAGTTGGAACTCTAAATCAAACACGGTTTGTGCTAGCTCTTTGAAACTTGGCACAAGAAGGTAGTTCCAAATTCTATCGTTATGGTTTGTGTCCTATTGAAGTAGCCCCCAAGCAGAGACTGACGAGAATCACTTTCATTGAAAGGGGTTGTCAAGCTTCCAAAAAACTACGAGTTTCCCTGAAATCTCAGCAAACATTTTTTCACCCAATCTTGATGATACTTGCACGTAATGATCAGTACAGCAATCCCCCTTGGCTCACTAAATTGCGTTCTTCTAGGTTAAAACCGTTCCTTTGCAGTAACCATTTTCATGTTTAGGTTTCACTCTGTTTCCTCCTATATGGATACATGTAGTTGGAACTCTAAATCAAACACGGTTTGTGCTAGCTCTTTGAAACTTGGCACAATAATGTAGTTCCAAGTTCTATCGCTATGGTTTGTGTCCTATTGAAGAAGCCCCAAGCAGAGACTGACGAGAAGCACTTTCATTGAAAGGGGTTGCCAAGCTTCCAAAAAACTACGAGTTTCCGGAAATCTCAGCAAACATTTTTTCACCCAATCTTGATGATCCTTGCAGGTAATGATCAGTACACTAATCCCACTTGGTTCACCAAAATTTCGTTCTTCTAGGTTAAACCGTTCCTTTGCAGTAACGTTTTCATGTTTAGGTTTCACTCTGTTTTCTCCTATACGGATACAAGTAGTTGGAACTCTAAATCAATCAAGGTTTGTGCTAACTTTTGAAACTTGGCACAATAATGTAGTTCCACGTTCTATCGCTATGGTTTGTGTACTATTGAAGTAGCCCCAAGAAGAGACTGACGAGAATCACTTTCATTGAAAGGGGTTGCAAGCTTCCAAAAAACTACGGTTTCCGGAAATCTCAGCAAACATTTTTTCACCCAATCTTGATCATACTTGCAGGTAATGATCAGTACACCATTGCCACTTGGCTCACCAAATTGCGTTCTTCTAGGTTAAACCGTTCCTTTGCAGAAAACCATTTCATGTTTAGGTTTCACTCTGTTTTCTCCTATATGGATACATGTAGTTGGAACTCTAAATCAAACACGGATTGTGCTAGCTCTTTGAAACTTGGCACAATAATGTAGTTCCAAGTTCTATCGCTATGGTTTGTGTCCTATTTAAGACGCCCCAAGCAGAGACTAACGAGAATCACTTTCATTGAAAGGGGTTGCCAAGCTTCAAAAAACTACGAGTTTCCTAAAATCTCAGCAAACATTTTTTCACCCAAACTTTTGATACTTGCAGGTATTGATCAGTACACAAATCCCACTTGGCTCTCCAAATTTCGTTCTTCTAGGTTAAACCGTTCCTTTGCAGTAACCGTTTTCATGTTTAGGTTTCACTTTGTTTTCTCTTATATGGATATATGTAGTTGGAACTCTAAATCAAACACGGTTTGTGCTAGCTCTTGAAACTTGGCACAAGAAGGTAGTTCCAAATTCTATCGTTATGGTTTGTGTCCTATTGAAGTAGCCCACAGCAGAGACTGACGAGAATCACTTTCATTGAAAGGGGTTGTCAAGCTTCCAAAAAACTACGAGTTTCCTGAAATCTCAGCAAACATTTTTTCACCCAATCTTGATGATACTTGCACGTAATGATCAGTACAGCAATCCCACTTGGCTCACTAAATTGCGTTCTTCTAGGTTAAACCGTTCCTTTGCAGTAACCATTTTCATGTTTAGGTTTCACTCTGTTTCCTCCTATACGGATACAAGTAGTTGGAACTCTAAATCAATCAAGGTTTGTGCTAGTTTTTGAAACTTGGCACAATAATGTAGTTCCACGTTCTATTGCTATGGTTTGTGTACTATTGAAGTAGCCCCAAGCAGAGACTGACGAGAATCACTTTCATTGAAAGGGGTTGCCAAGCTACCAAAAAACTACGAGTTTCCTGAAATCTCAGGAAATATTTTTTTCACCCAATCTTGATGATACTTGCAGGTAATGGTCAGTACACCAATCCCACTTGGCTCACCAAATTTCATTCATTAAGGTTAAACGGTACCTTTGCAGAAACCGTTTTCAAGTTTAGTTTCACTCTGTTTTCTCCTATATGGATACATGTATTTGGAACTCTAAATCGAACACGGTTTGTGCTAGCTCTTTGAAACTTGGCACAATAATGTAGTTCCAAGTTCTATCGCTATGGTTTGTGTCCTATTGAAATAGCCCCAAGCAGAGACTGACGAGAATCACTTTCATTGAAAGGGGTTGCCAAGCTTCCATAAAACTACGAGTTTCCGGAAATCTCAGCAAATATTTTTTCACCCAATCTTGATGATACTTGCAGGTAATGATCAGTACACCATTGCCACTTGGCTCACCAAATTGCGTTCTTCTAGGTTAAACCTTTCCTTTGCAGAAACCGTTTTCATGTTTAGGTTTCACTCTGTTTTCTCCTATATGGATACATGTAGTTGGAACTCTATATCAAACACGGTTTGTGCTAGCTCTTTGAAACTTGGCACAAGAATGTAGTTCCAAGTTCTATCGCTATGGTTTGTGTCGTATTTAAGAATCCCCAAGCAGAGACTAACGAGAATCACTTTCATTGAAAGGGGTTGCCAAGCTTCCAAAAAACTACGAGTTTCCTAAAATCTCAGCAAACATTTTTTCACCCAAACTTTTGATACTGGCAGGTAATGATCAGTACACAAATCCCACTTGGCTCACAAATTTCGTTCTTCTAGGTTAAACAGTTCCTTTGCAGTAACCGTTTTCATGTTTAGGTTTCACTCTGTTTTCTCTTATATGGATATATGTAGTTGGAACTCTAAATCAAAAACGGTTTGGTGCTAGCTCTTTGAAACTTGGCACAAGAAGGTAGTTCCAAATTCTATCGTTATGGTTTGTGTCCTATTGAAGTAGCCCCAAGCAGAGACTGACGAGTATCACTTTCATTGAAAGGGGTTGTCAAGCTTCCAAAAAACTACTTGTTTCCTGAAATCTCAGCAAACATTTTTTCACCCAATCTTGATGATACTTGCACGTAATGATCAGTACAGCAATCCCACTTGGCTCACTAAATTGCGTTCTTCTAGGTTAAACCGTTCCTTTGCAGTAACCATTTTCATGTTTAGGTTTCACTCTGTTTACTCCTATATGGATACATGTAGTTGGAACTCTAAATCAAACACGGTTTGTGCTAGCTCTTTGAAACTTGGCACAATAATGTAGTTCCAAGTTCTATCGCTATGGTTTCTGTCCTATTGAAGAAGCCCCAAGCAGAGACTGACGAGAATCACTTTCATTGAAAGGGGTTGCCAAGCTTCCAAAAAACTACGAGTTTCCGGAAATCTCAGCAAACATTTTTTCACCCAATCTTGATGATCCTTGCAGGTAATGATCAGTACACTAATCCCACTTGGTTCACCAAATTTCGTTCTTCTAGGTTAAACCGTTCCTTTGCAGTAACTGTTTTCATGTTTAGGTTTCACTCTGTTTTCTCCTATACGGATACAAGTAGTTGGAACTCTAAATCAATCAAGGTTTGTGCTAGCTTTTTGAAACTTGGCACAATAATGTAGTTCCACGTTCTATCGCTATGGTTTGTGTACTATTGAAGTAGCCCCAAGCAGAGACTGACGAGAATCACTTTCATTGAAAGGGGTTGCCAAGCTACCAAAAAACTACGAGTTTCCTGAAATCTCAGGAAATATTTTTTCACCCAATCTTGATGATACTTGCAGGTAATGGTCAGTACACCAATCCCACTTGGCTCACCAAATTTCATTCATTAAGGTTAAACGGTACCTTTGCAGTAACCGTTTTCATGTTTAGGTTTCACTCTGTTTTCTCCTATATGAATACATATAGTTTGAACTCTAAATCGAACACGGTTTGTGCTAGCTCTTTGAAACTTGGCACAATAATGTAGTTCCAAGTTCTATCGCTATGGTTTGTGTCCTATTGAAGTAGCCCCAAGAAGAGTCTGACGAGAATCACTTTCATTGAAAGGGGTTGCCAAGCTGCCAAAAAACTACGAGTTTCCGGAAATCTCAGCAAACATTTTTTCACCCAATCTTGATGATACTTGCAGGTAATGATCAGTACACCATTGCCACTTTGCTCACCAAATTGCGTTCTTCTAGGTTAAACCTTTCCTTTGCAGAAACCGTTTTCATGTTTAGGTTTCACTCTGTTTTCTCCTATATGGATACATGTAGTTGGAACTCTAAATCAAACACGGTTTGTGCTAGCTCTTTGAAACTTGGCACAAGAATGTAATTCCAAGTTCTATCGCTATGGTTTGTGTCGTATTTAAGAATCCCCAAGCAGAGACTAACGAGAATCACTTTCATTGAAAGGGGTTGCCAAGCTTCCAAAAAACTACGAGTTTCCTAAAATCTCAGCAAACATTTTTTCACCCAAACTTTTGATACTGGCAGGTAATGATCAGTACACAAATCCCACTTGGCTCACAAATTTCGTTCTTCTAGGTTAAACCGTTCCTTTGCAGTAACCGTTTTCATGTTTAGGTTTCACTCTGTATTCTCTTATATGGATACATGTAGTTGGAACTCTAAATCAAACACGGTTTGTGCTAGCTCCTTGCAACTAGGCACAATAATGTAGTTCCAAGTTCTATCACTATGGTGTGTGTCCAATTGAAGTAGCCCCTAGCAGAGACTGACGAGCATTACTTTCATTGAAAGGGGTTGCCAAGCTTCCAAAATCTACGAGTTTCCTGAAAGCTCAGCAAACATTTTTTCACCCAATCTTGATGATACTTCCTTTTAATGATCAGTACAAAAATCCCACTTTCTCACCCAATTTCATTCTTCTAGGTTAAACCGTTCCTTTGCAGTAACCGTTTTCATGTTTAGGTTTCACTCTGTTTTCTCCTATATGGATACATGTATTTGGAACTCTAAATCATACAAGGTTTGTGCTAGCTCTTTGAAACTTGGCGGAATAATGTAGTTCCAAGTTCTATCGCTATGTTTTGTGTCCTATTGAAGTAGCCCCAAGCAGAGACTGACGAGAATCACTTTCATTGAAAGGGGTTGCCAAGCTTCCAAAAAGCTACGAGCTTCCTAAAATCTCAGCAAACATTTTTTCACCCAATCTTGATGATACTTGCACGTAATGATCAGTACACCAATCGCACTTGGCTCACTAAATTGCGTTCTTCTAGGTTAAACCGTACCTTTGCAGTAACCGTTTTCATGTTTAGGTTTCACTCTGTTTTCTCCTATATGGATACATGTAGTTGGAACTCTAAATGGAACACGGTTTGTGCTAGCTCTTTGGAACTTGGCACAATAATGTAGTTCCAAGTTCTATCGCTATGGTTTGTGTCCTATTTAAGAAGCCCCAAGCAGAGACTAAGGAGAATCACTTTCATTGAAAGGGGTTGCCAAGCTTCCAAAAAAATACAAGTTTCCTAAAATCTCAGCAAACATTTTTTCACCCAAACTTTTGATACTTGCAGGTAATGATCAGTACACCAATCCCACTTGGCTCACTAAATTGTGTTTTTCTAGGTTAAACCGTTCCTTTGCAGTGACCGTTTTCATATTTAGGTTTCACTCTGTTTTCTCCTATATGGATACATGTAGTTGGAACTCTAAATCAAACACGGTTTGTGCTCGCTCTTTGAAACCTGGCACAATAATGTAGTTCCAAGTTCAATCGCTATGGTTTGTGTCCTATTGAAGTAGCACCAAGCAGAGACTGACGAGAATCACTTTCATTGAAAGGGCTTGCCAAGCTTCCAAAAAACTACGACTTTCCGGAAATCTCAGCAAACATTTTTTCACCCAATCTTGATGATCCTTGCAGGCAATGATCAGTACACTAATCCCACTTGGTTCACCAAATTTCGTTCTTCTAGGTTAAACCGTTCCTTTGCAGTAACCGTTTTCATGTTTAGTTTTCACTCTGTTTTCTCCTATACGGATACAAGTAGTTGGAACTCTAAATCAATCAAGGTTTGTGCTAGCTTTTTGAAACTTGGCACAATAATGTAGTTCCAAGTTCTATCGCTATGGTTTGTGTACTATTGGAGTAGCCCCAAGCAGAGACTGACGAGAATCACTTTCATTGAAAGGGGTTGCCAAAGTACCAAAAAACTACGCGTTTCCTGAAATCTCAGGAAATATTTTTTCACCCAATCTTGATGATACTTGCAGGTAATGGTCAGTACACCAATCCCACTTGGCTCACCAAATTTCATTCATTAAGGTTAAACGGTACCTTTGCAGTAACCGTTTTCATGTTTAGGTTTCACTCTGTTTTCTCCTATATGGATACATGTATTTGGAACTCTAAATCGAACACGGTTTGTGCTAGCTCTTTGAAACTTGGCACAATAATGTAGTTCCAAGTTCTATCGCTATGGTTTGTGTCCTATTGAAGTAGCCCCAAGAAGAGACTGACGAGAATCACTTTCATTGAAAGGGGTTGCCAAGCTTCCAAAAAACTACGAGTTTCCGGAAATCTTAGCAAACATTTTTTCACCCAATCTTGATGATACTTGCAGGTAATGATCAGTACACCATTGCCACTTGGCTCACCAAATTGCGTTCTTCTAGGTTAAACCTTTCCTTTGCAGAAACCTTTTTCATGTTTAGGTTTCACTCTGTTTTCTCCTATATGGATACATGTAGTTGGAACTCTAAATCAAACACGGTTTGTGCTAGCTCTTTGAAACTTGGCACAAGAATGTAGTTCCAAGTTCTATCGCTATGGTTTGTGTCCTATTTAAGAAGCCCCAAGCAGAGACTAACGAGAAGCACTTTCATTGAAAGGGGTTGCCAAGCTTCCAAAAAACTACGAGTTTCCTAAAATATCAGCAAACATTTTTTCACCCAAACTTTTGATACTTGCAGGTAATGATCAGCACACAAATCCCACTTAGCTCACCAAATTTCGTTCTTCTAGGTTAAACCCTCCTTTGCAGTAACCGTTTTCATATTTAGGTGTCACTCTGTTTTGTCCTATATGGATACATGTAGTTGGAACTCTAAATCAAACACGGTTTGTGCTAGCTCTTTGAAACTTGGCACAAGAATGTAGTTCCAAGTTCTATCACTATGGTTTGTGTCCTATTGACCTAGCCCCAAGCAGAGACTGACGAGAATCACTTTCATTGAAAGGGGTTTCCAAGATTCCAAAAGACTACGAGTTTCCGGAAATCTCAGCAAACAGTTTTTCACCCAATCTAGATGATACTTCCATTTAATGATCAGTATACCAATCCCACTTGGTTCACCACATTTCGTTCTTCTAGGTTAAACCGTTCCTTTGCAGTAACCGTTTTCAAGTTTACGTTTCACTCTGTGTTCTCCTGTATGGATACATGTAGTTGGAACTCTAAATCAAACACGGATTGTGCTAGATCTTTCAAACTTGGCACAATAATGTAGTTCCAAGTTCTATCGCTACGGTTTGTGTCCTATTGAAGTCGCCCCAAGCAGAGACTGACGAGAATCACTTTCATTGAAAGGGGTTGCCAAGCTTCCAAAAAACTACGAGTTTCCTGAAATCTCAGCAAACATTTTTTCACCCAATCTTGATGATACTTGCAGGTAATGATCAGTACACCAATCCCACTTGCCTCACCAAATTTCGTTCTTCTAGGTTAAACCGTTCCTTTGCAGTAACCCTTTTCATGTTTAGGTTTCACTCTGTTTTCTCCTATATGGATACATGTAGTTGGAACTCTAAATCAAACACGGTTTTTGCTAGCTCTTTGAAACTTGGCACAATAATGTAGTTCTGAGTTCTATCGCTATGGTTTGTGTTCTATTGAAGTAGCCCCAAGCAGAGACTGAGGAGACTCACTTTCATTGAAAGGGGTTGCCAAGCTTCCAAAAAACTACGAGTTTCCGGAAATCTCAGCAAACATTTTTTCACCCAATCTTGATGATACTTGCAGGTAATGATCAGTACACCAATCCCACTTGGCTCACTAAATTGCGTTCTTCTAGGTTAAACTGTTCGTTTGCAGTAACCGTTTACATGTTTAGGTTACACTCTGTTTTCTCCTATATGGATACATGTATTTGGAACTCTAAATCAAACACGGTTCGTGCTAGCTCTTTGAAACTTGGCAAAATAATGTAGTTCAAAGTTCTTTCGCTATGGTTTGTGTCTTATTGAAGTAGCCCCAAGCAAAGACTGACAAGAATAACTTTCATTGAAAGGGGTTGCCAAGCTTCCAAAAAACTACAAGTTTCCGGAAATCTCATTAAACATTTTTTCACCCAATCTTGATGATACTTGCAGGTAATGATCAGGACACCAATCCCACTTGGCTCACCAAATGGCGTTCTTCTAGGTTAAACCGTTCCTTTGGAGTAACCGTTTTCATGTTTAGGTTTCACTCTGTTTTCTCCTATATGGATACATGTAGTTGGAACTCTAAATCAAACACGGTTTGTGCTAGCTCTTTAAAACTTGGCACAAGAATGTAGTTCCAAGTTCTATCGCTATGGTTTGTGTCCTATTGGAGTAGCCCCAAGCAGAGACTGACGAGAATCACTTTCATTGAAAGGGGTTGCCAAGCTTCCAAAAAACTACGAGTTTCCGGAAATCTCAGCAAACATTTTTTCATCCAATCGTGATCATACTTCCATTTAATGATCAGTACACCAATCCCACTTGGCTCACCAAATTTCGTTATTCTAGGTTAAACCGTTCCTTTGCAGGAACCGTTTTCATGTTTAGGTTTCACTCTGTTTTCTCCTATATGAATACATATAGTTGGAACTCTAAATCAAACACGGTTTGTGCTATCTCTTTGAAACTTGGAACAATAATGTAGTTCCAAGTTCTATCGCTATGGTTTGTGTCCTATTGAAGTAGCCCCAAGCAGAGACTGACGAGAATCACTTTCATTGAAAGTGGTTGCCAAGCTTCCAAAAAACTACGAGTGTTCTGAAATCTCAGCAAACATTTTTTCACCCAATCTTGATGATACTTGCAGGTAATGATCAGTACACCAGTCCCACTTGGCTCACCAAATTGCGTTGTTCTAGGTTAAACCGTTCCTTTGGAGTAACCGTTTTCATGTTAAGGTTTCACTCTGTTTTCTCCTATATGGATACATGTAGTTGGAACTCTAAATCAAACACGGTTTGTGCTAGCTCTTTGAAACTTGGCACAATAATGTAGTTCCAAGTTCTATCGCTATGGTTTGTGTCCTATTGGAGTAGCCCCAAGCAGAGACTGACGAGAATCACTTTCATTGAAAGGGGTTGCCAAGCTTCCAAAAAACTACGAGTTTCCGGAAATCTCAGCAAATATTTTTTCACCCAATCTAGATGATACTTCATTTAATGATCAGTATACCAATCCCACTTGCTTCACCAAATTTCGTTGTTCTAGGTTCAACCGTTCCTTTGCAGTGACCGTTTTCATGTTTAGGTTTCACTCTGTTTTCTCCTATATGGATACATGTAGTTGGAACTCTAAATCAAACACGGTTTGTGCTAGCTCTTTGAAACTTGGCACAATAATGTAGTTCCAAGTTCTATCACTATTGTTTGTGTCCTATTGAAGTAGCCCCAAGCAGAGACTGACGAGATTCACTTTCATTGAAAGGGTTTGCCAAGCTTCCAAAAAACTACGAGTTTCCGAAAATCTCATTAAACATTTTTTCACCCAATCTTGATGATACTTGCAGGTAATGATCAGGACACCAATCCCACTTGGCTCACCAAATGGCGTTCTTCTAGGTTAAACCGTTCCTTTGCAGTAACCGTTTTCATGTTTAGGTTTCACTCTGTTTTCTCCTATATGGATACATGTAGTTGGAACTCTAAATCAAACACGGTTTGTGCTAGGTCTTTGAAACTTGGCACAATAATGTAGTTCCAAGTTCTATCACTATTGTTTGTGTCCTATTGAAGTAGCCCCAAGCAGAGACTGACGAGATTCACTTTCATTGAAAGGTTTTGCCAAGCTTCCAAAAAACTACGAGTTTTCGAAAATCTCATTAAACATTTTTTCACCCAATCTTGATGATACTTGCAGGTAATGATCAGGACACCAATCCCACTTGGCTCACCAAATGGCGTTCTTCTAGGTTTAACAGTTCCTTTGCAGTAACCGTTTTCATGTTTAGGTTTCACTCTGTTTTCTCCTAAATGGATACATGTAGTTGGAACTCTAAATCAAACACGGTTTGTGCTAGCTCTTTGAAACTTGGCACAAGAATGTAGTTCCAAGTTCTATCGCTATGGTTTGTGTCCTATTGAAGTACCCCAAGCAGAGACTGACGAGAATCACTTTCATTGAAAGGGTTGCCAAGCTTCCAAAAAACTACGAGTTTCGGAAATCTCAGCAAACATTTTTTCACCCAATCTTGATGATACTTCCATTTAATGATCAGTACACCAATCCCACTTGGCTCACCAAATTTCGTTATTCTAGGTTAAACCGTTCCTTTGCAGGAACCGTTTTCATGTTTAGGTTTCACTCTGTTTTCTCCTATATGAATACATATAGTTGGAACTCTAAATCAAACACGGTTTGTGCTATCTCTTTGAAACTTGGAACAATAATGTAGTTCTAAGTTCTATCGCTATGGTTTGTGTCCTATTGAAGTAGCCCCAAGCAGATAAGGACGAGTATCACTTTCATTGAAAGGGGTTGCCAAGCTTCCAAAAAACTACGAGTGTTCTGAAATCTCAGCAAACATTTTTTCACCCAATCTTGATGATACTTGCAGGTAATGATCAGTACACCAATCCCACTTGGCTCACCAAATTGCGTTGTTCTAGGTTAAACCGTTCCTTTGGAGTAACCGTTTTCATGTTAAGGTTTCACTCTGTTTTCTCCTATATGGATACATGTAGTTGGACTCTAAATCAAACACGGTTTGTGCTAGCTCTTTGAAACTTGGCACAATAATGTAGTTCCAAGTTCTATCGCTATGGTTTGTGTCCTATTGGAGTAGCCCCAAGCAGAGACTGACGAGAATCACTTTCATTGAAAGGGGTTGCCAAGCTTCCAAAAAACTACGAGTTTCCGGAAATCTCAGCAAACATTTTTTCACCCAATCTAGATGATACTTCATTTAATGATCAGTATACCAATCCCACTTGGTTCACCAAATTTCGTTCTTCTAGGTTCAACCGTTCCTTTGCAGTAACCGTTTTCATGTTTAGGTTTCACTCTGTTTTCTCCTATATGGATACATGTAGTTGGAACTCTAAATCAAACACGGTTTGTGCTAGGTCTTTGAAACTTGGCACAATAATGTAGTTCCAAGTTCTATCACTATTGTTTTGTGTCCTATTGAAGTAGCCCCAAGCAGAGACTGACGAGATTCACTTTCATTGAAAGGGTTTGCCAAGCTTCCAAAAAACTACGAGTTTCCGAAAATCTCATTAAACATTTTTTCACCCAATCTTGATGATACTTGCAGGTAATGATCAGGACACCAATCCCACTTGGCTCACCAAATGGCGTTCTTCTAGGTTAACCGTTCCTTTGCAGTAACCGTTTTCATGTTTAGGTTTCACTCTGTTTTCTCCTATATGGATACATGTAGTTGGAACTCTAAATCAAACACGGTTTGTGCTAGCTCTTTAAAACTTGGCACAAGAATGTAGTTCCAAGTTCTATCGCTATGGTTTGTGTCCTATTGAAGTAGCCCCAAGCAGAGACTGACGAGAATCACTTGCATTGAAAGGGGTTGCCAAGCTTCCAAAAAACTACGAGTTTCCGGAAATCTCAGCAAACATTTTTCACCCAATCTTGATGATACTTCCATTTAATAATCAGTACACCAATCCCACTTGGCTCACCAAATTTCGTTATTCTAGGTTAAACCGTTCCTTTGCAGGAACCGTTTTCATGTTTAGGTTTCACTCTGTTTTCTCCTATATGAATACATATAGTTGGAACTCTACATCAAACACGGTTTGTGCTATCTCTTTGAAACTTGGAACAATAATGTAGTTCCAAGTTCTATCGCTATGGTTTGTGTCCTATTGAAGTAGCCCCACGCAGAGACTGACGAGAATCACTTTCATTGAAAGTGGTTGCCAAGCTTCCAAAAAACTACGAGTGTTCTGAAATCTCAGCAAACATTTTTTCACCCAATCTTGATGATACTTGCAGGTAATGATCAGTACACCAATCCCACTTGGCTCACCAAATTGCGTTGTTCTAGGTTAAACCGTTCCTTTGGAGTAACCGTTTTCATGTTAAGGTTTCACTCTGTTTTCTCCTATATGGATACATGTAGTTGGAACTCTAAATCAAACACGGTTTGTGCTAGCTCTTTGAAACTTGGCACAATAATGTAGTTCCAAGTTCTATCGCTATGGTTTGTGTCCTATTGGAGTAGCCCCAAGCAGAGACTGACGAGAATCACTTTCATTGAAAGGGGTTGCCAAGCTTCCAAAAAACTACGAGTTTCCGGAAATCTCAGCAAACATTTTTTCACCCAATCTAGATGATACTTCATTTAATGATCAGTATACCAATCCCACTTGGTTCACCAAATTTCGTTCTTCGAGGTTCAACCGTTCCTTTGCAGTAACCGTTTTCATGTTTAGGTTTCACTCTGTTTTCTCCTATATGGATACATGTAGTTGGAACTCTAAATCAAACACGGTTTGTGCTAGGTCTTTGAAACTTGGCACAATAATGTAGTTCCAAGTTCTATCACTATTGTTTGTGTCCTATTGAAGTAGCCCCAAGCAGAGACTGACGAGATTCACTTTCATTGAAAGGGTTTGCGAAGCTTCCAAAAAACTACGAGTTTTCGAAAATCTCATTAAACATTTTTTCACCCAATCTTGATGATACTTGCAGGTAATGATCAGGACACCAATCCCACTTGGCTCACCAAATGGCGTTCTTCTAGGTTAAACCATTCCTTTGCAGTAACCGTTTTCATGTTTAGGTTTCACTCTGTTTTCTCCTATATGGATACATGTAGTTGGAACTCTAAATCAAACACGGTTTGTGCTAGCTCTTTAAAACTTGGCACAAGAATGTAGTTCCAAGTTCTATCGCTATGGTTTGTGTCCTATGGAAGTAGCCCCAAGCGGAGACTGACGAGAATCACTTTCATTGAAAGGGGTTGCCAAGCTTAAAAAAAATACGAGTTTCCGGAAATCTCAGCAAACATTTTTTCACCCAATCTTGATGATACTTCCATTTAATGATCAGTACACCAATCCCACTTGGCTCACCAAATTTCGTTATTCTAGGTTAAACCGTTCCTTTGCAGGAACCGTTTTCATGTTTAGGTTTCACTCTGTTTTCTCCTATATGAATACATATAGTTGGAACTCTAAATCAATCACGGTTTGTGCTATCTCTTTGAAACTTGGAACAATAATGTAGTTCCAAGTTCTATCGCTATGGATTGTGTCCTATTGAAGTAGCCCCAAGCAGAGACTGACGAGAATCACTTTCATTGAAAGGGGTTGCCAAGCTTCCAAAAAACTACGAGTGTTCTGAAATCTCAGCAAACATTTTTTCACCAATCTTGATGATACTTGCAGGTAATGATCAGTAAACCAATCCCACTTGGCTCACCAAATTGCGTTGTTCTAGGTTAAACCGTTCCTTTGGAGTAACCGTTTTCATGTTAAGGTTTCACTCTGTTTTCTCCTATATGGATACATGTATTTGGAACTCTAAATCAAACACAGTTTGTGCTAGCTCTTTGAAACTTGGCACAATAATGTAGTTCCAAGTTCTATCGCTATGGTTTGTGTCCTATTGGAGTAGCCCCAAGCAGAGACTGACGAGAATCACTTTCATTGAAAGGGGTTGCCAAGCTTCCAAAAAACTACGAGTTTCCGGAAATCTCAGCAAACATTTTTTCAACCAATCTAGATGATACTTCATTTAATGATCAGTATACCAATCCCACTTGGTTCACCAAATTTCGTTCTTCTAGGTTCAACCGTTCCTTTGCAGTAACCGTTTTCATGTTTAGGTTTCACTCTGTTTTCTCCTATATGGATACATGTAGTTGGAACTCTAAATCAAACACGGTTTGTGCTAGCTCTTTGAAACTTGGCACAATAATGTAGTTCCAAGTTCTATCACTATTTTTTGTGTCCTATTGAAGTAGCCCCAAGCAGAGACTGACGAGATTCACTTTCATTGAAAGGGTTTGCCAAGCTTCCAAAAAACTACGTGTTTCCGAAAATCTCATTAAACATTTTTTAACCCAATCATGATGATACTTGCAGGTAATGATCAGGACACCAATCCCACTTGGCTCACCAAATGGCGTTCTTCTAGGTTAAACCGTTCCTTTGCAGTAACCGTTTTCATGTTTAGGTTTCACTCTGTTTTCTCCTATATGGATACATGTAGTTGGAACTCTAAATCAAAGACGGTTTGTGCTAGCTCTTTAAAACTTGGCACGATAATGTAGTTCCAAGTTCTATCGCTATGGTTTGTGTCCTATTGAAGTAGCCCCAAGCAGAGACTGACGAGAATCACTTTCATTGAAAGGGGTTGCCAAGTTTCCAAAAAACTACGAGTTTCCGGAAATCTCAGCAAACATTTTTTCACCCAATCTTGATGATACTTCCATTTAATGATCAGTACACCAATCCCACTTGGCTCACCAAATTTCGTTATTCTAGGTTAAACTGTTCCTTTGCAGGAACCGTTTTCATGTTTAGGTTTCACTCTGTTTTCTCCTATATGAATACATATATTTGGAACTCTAAATCAAACACGGTTTGTGCTATCTCTTTGAAACTTGGAACAATAATGTAGTTCCAAGTTCTATCGCTATGGTTTGTGTCCTATTGAAGTAGCCCCAAGCAGAGACTGATGAGAATCACTTTCATTGAAAGTGGGTTGCCAAGCTTCCAAAAAACTACGAGTGTTCTGAAATCTCAGCAAACATTTTTTCACCCAATCTTGATGATACTTGCAGGTAATGATCAGTACACCAATCCCACTTGGCTCACCAAATTGCGTTGTTCTAGGTTAAACCGTTCCTTTGGAGTAACCGTTTTCATGTTAAGGTTTCACTCTGTTTTCTCCTATATGGATACATGTAGTTGGAACTCTAAATCAAACACGGTTTGTGCTAGCTCTTTGAAACTTGGCACAATAATGTAGTTCCAAGTTCTATCACTATGGTTTGTGTCCTATTGGAGTAGCCCCAAGCAGAGACTGACGAGAATCACTTTCATTGAAATGGGTTGCCAAGCTTCCAAAAAACTACGAGTTTCCGGAAATCTCAGCAAACATTTCTTCACCAAATCTAGATGATACTTCATTTAATGATCAGTATACCAATCCCACTTGGTTCACCAAATTTCGTTCTTCTAGGTTCAACCGTTCCTTTGCAGTAACCGTTTTCATGTTTAGGTTTCACTCTGTTTTCTCCTATATGGATACATGTAGTTGGAACTCTAAATCAAACACGGTTTGTGCTAGGTCTTTGAAACTTGGCACAATAATGTAGTTCCAAGTTCTATCACTATTGTTTGTGTCCTATTGAAGTAGCCCCAAGCAGAGACTGACGAGATTCACTTTCATTGAAAGGGTTTGCCAAGCTTCCAAAAAACTACGTGTTTCCGAAAATCTCATTAAACATTTTTTCACCCAATCTTGATGATACTTGCAGGTAATGATCAGGACACCAATCCCACTTGGCTCACCAAATGGCGTGCTTCTAGGTTAAACCATTCCTTTGCAGTAACCGTTTTCATGTTTAGGTTTCACTCTGTTTTCTCCTATATGGATACATGTAGTTGGAACTCTAAATCAAACACGGTTTGTGCTAGCTCTTTAAAACTTGGCACAAGAATGTAGTTCCAAGTTCTATCGCTATGGTTTGTGTCCTATGGAAGTAGCCCCAAGCGGAGACTGACGAGAATCACTTTCATTGAAAGGGGTTGCCAAGCTTCCAAAAAACTACGAGTTTCCGGAAATCTCAGCAAACATTTTTTCACCCAATCTTGATGATACTTCCATTAAATGATCAGTACACCAATCCCACTTGGCTCACCAAATTTCGTTATTCTAGGTTAAACCGTTCCTTTGCAGGAACCGTTTTCATGTTTAGGTTTCACTCTGTTTTCTCCTATATGAATACATATAGTTGGAACTCTAAATCAATCACGGTTTGTGCTATCTCTTTGAAACTTGGAACAATAATGTAGTTCCAAGTTCTATCGCTATGGATTGTGTCCTATTGAAGTAGCCCCAAGCAGAGACTGACGAGAATCACTTTCATTGAAAGGGGTTGCCAAGCTTCCCAAAAAACTACGAGTGTTCTGAAATCTCAGCAAACATTTTTTCACCCAATCTTGATGATACTTGCAGGTAATGATCAGTAAACCAATCCCACTTGGCTCACCAAATTGCGTTGTTCTAGGTTAAACCGTTCCTTTGGAGTAACCCGTTTTCATGTTAAGGTTTCACTCTGTTTTCTCCTATATGGATACATGTATTTGGAACTCTAAATCAAACACAGTTTGTGCTAGCTCTTTGAAACTTGGCACAATAATGTAGTTCCAAGTTCTATCGCTATGGTTTGTGTCCTATTGGAGTAGCCCCAAGCAGAGACTGACGAGAATCACTTTCATTGAAAGGGGTTGCCAAGCTTCCAAAAAACTACGAGTTTCCGGAAATCTCAGCAAACATTTTTTCAACCAATCTAGATGATACTTCATTTAATGATCAGTATACCAATCCCACTTGGTTCACCAAATTTCGTTCTTCTAGGTTCAACCGTTCCTTTGCAGTAACCGTTTTCATGTTTAGGTTTCACTCTGTTTTCTCCTATATGGATACATGTAGTTGGAACTCTAAATCAAACACGGTTTGTGCTAGCTCTTTGAAACTTGGCACAATAATGTAGTTCCAAGTTCTATCACTATTTTTTGTGTCCTATTGAAGTAGCCCCAAGCAGAGACTGACGAGATTCACTTTCATTGAAAGGGTTTGCCAAGCTTCCAAAAAACTACGAGTTTCCGAAAATCTCATTAAACATTTTTTAACCCAATCTTGATGATACTTGCAGGTAATGATCAGGACACCAATCCCACTTGGCTCACCAAATGGCGTTCTTCTAGGTTAAACCGTTCCTTTGCAGTAACCGTTTTCATGTTTAGGTTTCACTCTGTTTTCTCCTATATGGATACATGTAGTTGGAACTCTAAATCAAAGACGGTTTGTGCTAGCTCTTTAAAACTTGGCACAATAATGTAGTTCCAAGTTCTATCGCTATGGTTTGTGTCCTATTGAAGTAGCCCCAAGCAGAGACTGACGAGAATCACTTTCATTGAAAGGGGTTGCCAAGCTTCCAAAAACTACGAGTTTCCGGAAATCTCAGCAAACATTTTTTCACCCAATCTTGATGATACTTCCATTTAATGATCAGTACACCAATCCCACTTGGCTCACCAAATTTCGTTATTCTAGGTTAAACCGTTCCTTTGCAGGAACCGTTTTCATGTTTAGGTTTCACTCTGTTTTCTCCTATATGAATACATATATTTGGAACTCTAAATCAAACACGGTTTGTGCTATCTCTTTGAAACTTGGAACAATAATGTAGTTCCAAGTTCTATCGCTATGGTTTGTGTCCTATTGAAGTAGCCCCAAGCAGAGACTGACGAGAATCACTTTCATTGAAAGTGGTTGCCAAGCTTCCAAAAAACTACGAGTGTTCTGAAATCTCAGCAAACATTTTTTCACCCAATCTTGATGATACTTGCAGGTAATGATCAGTACACCAATCCCACTTGGCTCACCAAATTGCGTTGTTCTAGGTTAAACCGTTCCTTTGGAGTAACCGTTTTCATGTTAAGGTTTCACTCTGTTTTCTCCTATATGGATACATGTAGTTGGAACTCTAAATCAAACACGGTTTGTGCTAGCTCTTTGAAACTTGGCACAATAATGTAGTTCCAAGTTCTATCACTATGGTTTGTGTCCTATTGGAGTAGCCCCAAGCAGAGACTGACGAGAATCACTTTCATTGAAAGGGGTTGCCAAGCTTCCAAAAAACTACGAGTTTCCGGAAATCTCAGCAAACATTTCTTCACCAAATCTAGATGATACTTCATTTAATGATCAGTATACCAATCCCACTTGGTTCACCAAATTTCGTTCTTCTAGGTTCAACCGTTCCTTTGCAGTAACCGTTTTCATGTTTAGGTTTCACTCTCTTTTCTCCTATATGGATACATGTAGTTGGAACTCTAAATCAAACACGGTTTGTGCTAGGTCTTTGAAACTTGGCACAATAATGTAGTTCCAAGTTCTATCACTATTGTTTGTGTCCTATTGAAGTAGCCCCAAGCAGAGACTGACGAGATTCACTTTCATTGAAAGGGTTTGCCAAGCTTCCAAAAAACTACGAGTTTCCGAAAATCTCATTAAACATTTTTTCACCCAATCTTGATGATACTTGCAGGTAATGATCAGGACACCAATCCCACTTGGCTCACCAAATGGCGTTCTTCTAGGTTAAACCGTTCCTTTGCAGTAACCGTTTTCATGTTTAGGTTTCACTCTGTTTTCTCCTATATGGATACATGTATTTGGAACTCTAAATCAAACACAGTTTGTGCTAGCTCTTTGAAACTTGGCACAATAATGTAGTTCCAAGTTCTATCGCTATGGTTTGTGTCCTATTGGAGTAGCCCCAAGCAGAGACTGACGAGAATCACTTTCATTGAAAGGGGTTGCCAAGCTTCCAAAAAACTACGAGTTTCCGAAATCTCAGCAAACATTTTTTCAACCAATCTAGATGATACTTCATTTAATGATCAGTATACCAATCCCACTTGGTTCACCAAATTTCGTTCTTCTAGGTTCAACCGTTCCTTTGCAGTAACCGTTTTCATGTTTAGGTTTCACTCTGTTTTCTCCTATATGGATACATGTAGTTGGAACTCTAAATCAAACACGGTTTGTGCTAGGTCTTTGAAACTTGGCACAATAATGTAGTTCCAAGTTCTATCACTATTGTTTGTGTCCTATTGAAGTAGCCCCAAGCAGAGACTGACGAGATTCACTTTCATTGAAAGGTTTGCCAAGCTTCCAAAAAACTACGTGTTTCCGAAAATCTCATTAAACATTTTTTCACCCAATCTTGATGATACTTGCAGGTAATGATCAGGACACCAATCCCACTTGGCTCACCAAATGGCGTGCTTCTAGGTTAAACCATTCCTTTGCAGTAACCGTTTTCATGTTTAGGTTTCACTCTGTTTTCTCCTATATGGATACATGTAGTTGGAACTCTAAATCAAACACGGTTTGTGCTAGCTCTTTAAAACTTGGCACAAGAATGTAGTTCCAAGTTCTATCGCTATGGTTTGTGTCCTATGGAAGTAGCCCCAAGCGGAGACTGACGAGAATCACTTTCATTGAAAGGGGTTGCCAAGCTTCCAAAAAACTACGAGTTTCCGGAAATCTCAGCAAACATTTTTTCACCCAATCTTGATGATACTTCCATTAAATGATCAGTACACCAATCCCACTTGGCTCACCAAATTTCGTTATTCTAGGTTAACCGTTCCTTTGCAGGAACCGTTTTCATGTTTAGGTTTCACTCTGTTTTCTCCTATATGAATACATATAGTTGGAACTCTAAATCAATCACGGTTTGTGCTATCTCTTTGAAACTTGGAACAATAATGTAGTTCCAAGTTCTATCGCTATGGATTGTGTCCTATTGAAGTAGCCCCAAGCAGAGACTGACGAGAATCACTTTCATTGAAAGGGGTTGCCAAGCTTCCAAAAAACTACGAGTGTTCTGAAATCTCAGCAAACATTTTTTCACCCAATCTTGATGATACTTGCAGGTAATGATCAGTAAACCAATCCCACTTGGCTCACCAAATTGCGTTGTTCTAGGTTAAACCGTTCCTTTGGAGTAACCGTTTTCATGTTAAGGTTTCACTCTGTTTTCTCCTATATGGATACATGTATTTGGAACTCTAAATCAAACACAGTTTGTGCTAGCTCTTTGAAACTTGGCACAATAATGTAGTTCCAAGTTCTATCGCTATGGTTTGTGTCCTATTGGAGTAGCCCCAAGCAGAGACTGACGAGAATCACTTTCATTGAAAGGGGTTGCCAAGCTTCCAAAAAACTACGAGTTTCCGGAAATCTCAGCAAACATTTTTTCAACCAATCTAGATGATACTTCATTTAATGATCAGTATACCAATCCCACTTGGTTCACCAAATTTCGTTCTTCTAGGTTCAACCGTTCCTTTGCAGTAACCGTTTTCATGTTTAGGTTTCACTCTGTTTTCTCCTATATGGATACATGTAGTTGGAACTCTAAATCAAACACGGTTTGTGCTAGCTCTTTGAAACTTGGCACAATAATGTAGTTCCAAGTTCTATCACTATGGTTTGTGTCCTATTGGAGTAGCCCCAAGCAGAGACTGACGAGAATCACTTTCATTGAAAGGGTTGCCAAGCTTCCAAAAAACTACGAGTTTCCGGAAATCTCAGCAAACATTTCTTCACCAAATCTAGATGATACTTCATTTAATGATCAGTATACCAATCCCACTTGGTTCACCAAATTTCGTTCTTCTAGGTTCAACCGTTCCTTTGCAGTAACCGTTTTCATGTTTAGGTTTCACTCTCTTTTCTCCTATATGGATACATGTAGTTGGAACTCTAAATCAAACACGGTTTGTGCTAGGTCTTTGAAACTTGGCACAATAATGTAGTTCCAAGTTCTATCACTATTGTTTGTGTCCTATTGAAGTAGCCCCAAGCAGAGACTGACGAGATTCACTTTCATTGAAAGGGTTTGCCAAGCTTCCAAAAACTACGAGTTTCCGAAAATCTCATTAAACATTTTTTCACCCAATCTTGATGATACTTGCAGGTAATGATCAGGACACCAATCCACTTGGCTCACCAAATGGCGTTCTTCTAGGTTAAACCGTTCCTTTGCAGTAACCGTTTTCATGTTTAGGTTTCACTCTGTTTCTCCTATATGGATACATGTATTTGGAACTCTAAATCAAACACAGTTTGTGCTAGCTCTTTGAAACTTGGCACAATAATGTAGTTCCAAGTTCTATCGCTATGGTTTGTGTCCTATTGGAGTAGCCCCAAGCAGAGACTGACGAGAATCACTTTCATTGAAAGGGGTTGCCAAGCTTCCAAAAAACTACGAGTTTCCGGAAATCTCAGCAAACATTTTTTCAACCAATCTAGATGATACTTCATTTAATGATCAGTATACCAATCCCACTTGGTTCACCAAATTTCGTTCTTCTAGGTTCAACCGTTCCTTTGCAGTAACCGTTTTCATGTTTAGGTTTCACTCTGTTTTCTCCTATATGGATACATGTAGTTGGAACTCTAAATCAAACACGGTTTGTGCTAGCTCTTTGAAACTTGGCACAATAATGTAGTTCCAAGTTCTATCACTATGGTTTGTGTCCTATTGGAGTAGCCCCAAGCAGAGACTGACGAGAATCACTTTCATTGAAAGGGGTTGCCAAGCTTCCAAAAAACTACGAGTTTCCGGAAATCTCAGCAAACATTTCTTCACCAAATCTAGATGATACTTCATTTAATGATCAGTATACCAATCCCACTTGGTTCACCAAATTTCGTTCTTCTAGGTTCAACCGTTCCTTTGCAGTAACCGTTTTCATGTTTAGGTTTCACTCTCTTTTCTCCTATATGGATACATGTAGTTGGAACTCTAAATCAAACACGGTTTGTGCTAGGTCTTTGAAACTTGGCACAATAATGTAGTTCCAAGTTCTATCACTATTGTTTGTGTCCTATTGAAGTAGCCCCAAGCAGAGACTGACGAGATTCACTTTCATTGAAAGGGTTTGCCAAGCTTCCAAAAAACTACGAGTTTCCGAAAATCTCATTAAACATTTTTTCACCCAATCTTGATGATACTTGCAGGTAATGATCAGGACACCAATCCCACTTGGCTCACCAAATGGCGTTCTTCTAGGTTAAACCGTTCCTTTGCAGTAACCGTTTTCATGTTTAGGTTTCACTCTGTTTTCTCCTATATGGATACATGTATTTGGAACTCTAAATCAAACACAGTTTGTGCTAGCTCTTTGAAACTTGGCACAATAATGTAGTTCCAAGTTCTATCGCTATGGTTTGTGTCCTATTGGAGTAGCCCCAAGCAGAGACTGACGAGAATCACTTTCATTGAAAGGGGTTGCCAAGCTTCCAAAAAACTACGAGTTTCCGGAAATCTCAGCAAACATTTTTTCAACCAATCTAGATGATACTTCATTTAATGATCAGTATACCAATCCCACTTGGTTCACCAAATTTCGTTCTTCTAGGTTCAACCGTTCCTTTGCAGTAACCGTTTTCATGTTTAGGTTTCACTCTGTTTTCTCCTATATGGATACATGTAGTTGGAACTCTAAATCAAACACGGTTTGTGCTAGGTCTTTGAAACTTGGCACAATAATGTAGTTCCAAGTTCTATCACTATTGTTTGTGTCCTATTGAAGTAGCCCCAAGCAGAGACTGACGAGATTCACTTTCATTGAAAGGGTTTGCCAAGCTTCCAAAAAACTACGTGTTTCCGAAAATCTCATTAAACATTTTTTCACCCAATCTTGATGATACTTGCAGGTAATGATCAGGACACCAATCCCACTTGGCTCACCAAATGGCGTGCTTCTAGGTTAAACCATTCCTTTGCAGTAACCGTTTTCATGTTTAGGTTTCACTCTGTTTTCTCCTATATGGATACATGTAGTTGGAACTCTAAATCAAACACGGTTTGTGCTAGCTCTTTAAAACTTGGCACAAGAATGTAGTTCCAAGTTCTATCGCTATGGTTTGTGTCCTATGGAAGTAGCCCCAAGCGGAGACTGACGAGAATCACTTTCATTGAAAGGGTTTGCCAAGCTTCCAAAAAACTACGAGTTTCCGGAAATCTCAGCAAACATTTTTTCACCCAATCTTGATGATACTTCCATTAAATGATCAGTACACCAATCCCACTTGGCTCACCAAATTTCGTTATTCTAGGTTAAACCGTTCCTTTGCAGGAACCGTTTTCATGTTTAGGTTTCACTCTGTTTTCTCCTATATGAATACATATAGTTGGAACTCTAAATCAATCACGGTTTGTGCTATCTCTTTGAAACTTGGAACAATAATGTAGTTCCAAGTTCTATCGCTATGGATTGTGTCCTATTGAAGTAGCCCCAAGCAGAGACTGACGAGAATCACTTTCATTGAAAGGGGTTGCCAAGCTTCCAAAAAACTACGAGTGTTCTGAAATCTCAGCAAACATTTTTCACCCAATCTTGATGATACTTGCAGTAATGATCAGTAAACCAATCCCACTTGGCTCACCAAATTGCGTTGTTCTAGGTTAAACCGTTCCTTTGGAGTAACCGTTTTCATGTTAAGGTTTCCACTCTGTTTTCTCCTATATGGATACATGTATTTGGAACTCTAAATCAAACACAGTTTGTGCTAGCTCTTTGAAACTTGGCACAATAATGTAGTTCCAAGTTCTATCGCTATGGTTTGTGTCCTATTGGAGTAGCCCCAAGCAGAGACTGACGAGAATCACTTTCATTGAAAGGGGTTGCCAAGCTTCCAAAAAACTACGAGTTTCCGGAAATCTCAGCAAACATTTTTCAACCAATCTAGATGATACTTCATTTAATGATCAGTATACCAATCCCACTTGGTTCACCAAATTTCGTTCTTCTAGGTTCAACCGTTCCTTTGCAGTAACCGTTTTCATGTTTAGGTTTCACTCTGTTTTCTCCTATATGGATACATGTAGTTGGAACTCTAAATCAAACACGGTTTGTGCTAGCTCTTTGAAACTTGGCACAATAATGTAGTTCCAAGTTCTATCACTATTTTTTGTGTCCTATTGAAGTAGCCCCAAGCAGAGACTGACGAGATTCACTTTCATTGAAAGGGTTTGCCAAGCTTCCAAAAAACTACGAGTTTCCGAAAATCTCATTAAACATTTTTTAACCCAATCTTGATGATACTTGCAGGTAATGATCAGGACACCAATCCCACTTGGCTCACCAAATGGCGTTCTTCTAGGTTAAACCGTTCCTTTGCAGTAACCGTTTTCATGTTTAGGTTTCACTCTGTTTTCTCCTATATGGATACATGTAGTTGGAACTCTAAATCAAAGACGGTTTGTGCTAGCTCTTTAAAACTTGGCACAATAATGTAGTTCCAAGTTCTATCGCTATGGTTTGTGTCCTATTGAAGTAGCCCCAAGCAGAGACTGACGAGAATCACTTTCATTGAAAGGGGTTGCCAAGCTTCCAAAAAACTACGAGTTTCCGGAAATCTCAGCAAACATTTTTTCACCCAATCTTGATGATACTTCCATTTAATGATCAGTACACCAATCCCACTTGGCTCACCAAATTTCGTTATTCTAGGTTAAACCGTTCCTTTGCAGGAACCGTTTTCATGTTTAGGTTTCACTCTGTTTTCTCCTATATGAATACATATATTTGGAACTCTAAATCAAACACGGTTTGTGCTATCTCTTTGAAACTTGGAACAATAATGTAGTTCCAAGTTCTATCGCTATGGTTTGTGTCCTATTGAAGTAGCCCCAAGCAGAGACTGACGAGAATCACTTTCATTGAAAGTGGTTGCCAAGCTTCCAAAAAACTACGAGTGTTCTGAAATCTCAGCAAACATTTTTTCACCCAATCTTGATGATACTTGCAGGTAATGATCAGTACACCAATCCCACTTGGCTCACCAAATTGCGTTGTTCTAGGTTAAACCGTTCCTTTGGAGTAACCGTTTTCATGTTAAGGTTTCACTCTGTTTTCTCCTATATGGATACATGTAGTTGGAACTCTAAATCAAACACGGTTTGTGCTAGCTCTTTGAAACTTGGCACAATAATGTAGTTCCAAGTTCTATCACTATGGTTTGTGTCCTATTGGAGTAGCCCAAGCAGAGACTGACGAGAATCACTTTCATTGAAAGGGGTTGCCAAGCTTCCAAAAAACTACGAGTTTCCGGAAATCTCAGCAAACATTTCTTCACCAAATCTAGATGATACTTCATTTAATGATCAGTATACCAATCCCACTTGGTTCACCAAATTTCGTTCTTCTAGGTTCAACCGTTCCTTTGCAGTAACCGTTTTCATGTTTAGGTTTCACTCTCTTTTCTCCTATATGGATACATGTAGTTGGAACTCTAAATCAAACACGGTTTGTGCTAGGTCTTTGAAACTTGGCACAATAATGTAGTTCCAAGTTCTATCACTATTGTTTGTGTCCTATTGAAGTAGCCCCAAGCAGAGACTGACGAGATTCACTTTCATTGAAAGGGTTTGCCAAGCTTCCAAAAAACTACGAGTTTCCGAAAATCTCATTAAACATTTTTCACCCAATCTTGATGATACTTGCAGGTAATGATCAGGACACCAATCCCACTTGGCTCACCAAATGGCGTTCTTCTAGGTTAAACCGTTCCTTTGCAGTAACCGTTTTCATGTTTAGGTTTCACTCTGTTTTCTCCTATATGGATACATGTATTTGGAACTCTAAATCAAACACAGTTTGTGCTAGCTCTTTGAAACTTGGCACAATAATGTAGTTCCAAGTTCTATCGCTATGGTTTGTGTCCTATTGGAGTAGCCCCAAGCAGAGACTGACGAGAATCACTTTCATTGAAAGGGGTTGCCAAGCTTCCAAAAAACTACGAGTTTCGGAAATCTCAGCAAACATTTTTTCAACCAATCTAGATGATACTTCATTTAATGATCAGTATACCAATCCCACTTGGTTCACCAAATTTCGTTCTTCTAGGTTCAACCGTTCCTTTGCAGTAACCGTTTTCATGTTTAGGTTTCACTCTGTTTTCTCCTATATGGATACATGTAGTTGGAACTCTAAATCAAACACGGTTTGTGCTAGCTCTTTGAAACTTGCACAATAATGTAGTTCCAAGTTCTATCACTATTTTTTGTGTCCTATTGAAGTAGCCCCAAGCAGAGACTGACGAGATTCACTTTCATTGAAAGGGTTTGCCAAGCTTCCAAAAAACTACGAGTTTCCGAAAATCTCATTAAACATTTTTTAACCCAATCTTGATGATACTTGCAGGTAATGATCAGGACACCAATCCCACTTGGCTCACCAAATGGCGTTCTTCTAGGTTAAACCGTTCCTTTGCAGTAACCGTTTTCATGTTTAGGTTTCACTCTGTTTTCTCCTATATGGATACATGTAGTTGGAACTCTAAATCAAAGACGGTTTGTGCTAGCTCTTTAAAACTTGGCACAATAATGTAGTTCCAAGTTCTATCGCTATGGTTTGTGTCCTATTGAAGTAGCCCCAAGCAGAGACTGACGAGAATCACTTTCATTGAAAGGGGTTGCCAAGCTTCCAAAAAACTACGAGTTTCCGGAAATCTCAGCAAACATTTTTTCACCCAATCTTGATGATACTTCCATTTAATGATCAGTACACCAATCCCACTTGGCTCACCAAATTTCGTTATTCTAGGTTAAACCGTTCGTTTGCAGGAACCGTTTTCATGTTTAGGTTTCACTCTGTTTTCTCCTATATGAATACATATATTTGGAACTCTAAATCAAACACGGTTTGTGCTATCTCTTTGAAACTTGGAACAATAATGTAGTTCCAAGTTCTATCGCTATGGTTTGTGTCCTATTGAAGTAGCCCCAAGCAGAGACTGACGAGAATCACTTTCATTGAAAGTGGTTGCCAAGCTTCCAAAAAACTACGAGTGTTCTGAAATCTCAGCAAACATTTTTTCACCCAATCTTGATGATACTTGCAGGTAATGATCAGTACACCAATCCCACTTGGCTCACCAAATTGCGTTGTTCTAGGTTAAACCGTTCCTTTGGAGTAACCGTTTTCATGTTAAGGTTTCACTCTGTTTTCTCCTATATGGATACATGTAGTTGGAACTCTAAATCAAACACGGTTTGTGCTAGCTCTTTGAAACTTGGCACAATAATGTAGTTCCAAGTTCTATCACTATGGTTTGTGTCCTATTGGAGTAGCCCCAAGCAGAGACTGACGAGAATCACTTTCATTGAAAGGGGTTGCCAAGCTTCCAAAAAACTACGAGTTTCCGGAAATCTCAGCAAACATTTCTTCACCAAATCTAGATGATACTTCATTTAATGATCAGTATACCAATCCCACTTGGTTCACCAAATTTCGTTCTTCTAGGTTCAACCGTTCCTTTGCAGTAACCGTTTTCATGTTTAGGTTTCACTCTGTTTTCTCCTATATGGATACATGTAGTTGGAACTCTAAATCAAACACGGTTTGTGCTAGGTCTTTGAAACTTGGCACAATAATGTAGTTCCAAGTTCTATCACTATTGTTTGTGTCCTATTGAAGTAGCCCCAAGCAGAGACTGACGAGATTCACTTTCATTGAAAGGGTTTGCCAAGCTTCCAAAAAACTACGAGTTTCCGAAAATCTCATTAAACATTTTTTCACCCAATCTTGATGATACTTGCAGGTAATGATCAGGACACCAATCCCACTTGGCTCACCAAATGGCGTTCTTCTAGGTTAAACCGTTCCTTTGCAGTAACCGTTTTCATGTTTAGGTTTCACTCTGTTTTCTCCTATATGGATACATGTATTTGGAACTCTAAATCAAACACAGTTTGTGCTAGCTCTTTGAAACTTGGCACAATAATGTAGTTCCAAGTTCTATCGCTATGGTTTGTGTCCTATTGGAGTAGCCCCAAGCAGAGACTGACGAGAATCACTTTCATTGAAAGGGGTTGCCAAGCTTCCAAAAAACTACGAGTTTCCGGAAATCTCAGCAAACATTTTTTCAACCAATCTAGATGATACGTCATTTAATGATCAGTATACCAATCCCACTTGGTTCACCAAATTTCGTTCTTCTAGGTTCAACCGTTCCTTTGCAGTAACCGTTTTCATGTTTAGGTTTCACTCTGTTTTCTCCTATATGGATACATGTAGTTGGAACTCTAAATCAAACACGGTTTGTGCTAGCTCTTTGAAACTTGGCACAATAATGTAGTTCCAAGTTCTATCACTATTTTTTGTGTCCTATTGAAGTAGCCCCAAGCAGAGACTGACGAGATTCACTTTCATTGAAAGGGTTTGCCAAGCTTCCAAAAAACTACGAGTTTCCGAAAATCTCATTAAACATTTTTTAACCCAATCTTGATGATACTTGCAGGTAATGATCAGGACACCAATCCCACTTGGCTCACCAAATGGCGTTCTTCTAGGTTAAACCGTTCCTTTGCAGTAACCGTTTTCATGTTTAGGTTTCACTCTGTTTTCTCCTATATGGATACATGTAGTTGGAACTCTAAATCAAAGACGGTTTGTGCTAGCTCTTTAAAACTTGGCACAATAATGTAGTTCCAAGTTCTATCGCTATGGTTTGTGTCCTATTGAAGTAGCCCCAAGCAGATAAGGACGAGTATCACTTTCATTGAAAGGGGTTGCCAAGCTTCCAAAAAACTACGAGTGTTCTGAAATCTCAGCAAACATTTTTTCACCCAATCTTGATGATACTTGCAGGTAATGATCAGTACACCAATCCCACTTGGCTCACCAAATTGCGTTGTTCTAGGTTAAACCGTTCCTTTGGAGTAACCGTTTTCATGTTAAGGTTTCACTCTGTTTTCTCCTATATGGATACATGTAGTTGGAACTCTAAATCAAACACGGTTTGTGCTAGCTCTTTGAAACTTGGCACAATAATGTAGTTCCAAGTTCTATCGCTATGGTTTGTGTCCTATTGGAGTAGCCCCAAGCAGAGACTGACGAGAATCACTTTCATTGAAAGGGGTTGCCAAGCTTCCAAAAAACTACGAGTTTCCGGAAATCTCAGCAAACATTTTTTCACCCAATCTAGATGATACTTCATTTAATGATCAGTATACCAATCCCACTTGGTTCACCAAATTTCGTTCTTCTAGGTTCAACGTTCCTTTGCAGTAACCGTTTTCATGTTTAGGTTTCACTCTGTTTTCTCCTATATGGATACATGTAGTTGGAACTCTAAATCAAACACGGTTTGTGCTAGGTTTTTGAAACTTGGCACAATAATGTAGT